>NC_073693.1:131331735-131631735 GCF_029784155.1 Uranotaenia lowii
ATTGAAGTTCAAATAAAGAAATGCATTTGGGCATTTACTGTACTGTATTGACTTGAGTAAACTGAAAATCCCTTTTAATGACAAATCGGGCGCTGAATCCAAAAACAGAAAAATATTTAAAAAATCTCAATATAATACCTTTTGAGTTATGGTCTAAATATGTTTTTTTTTAAGAAAAATAAGTATTTGTATTTACTTATATTCAAATATCTCGGACTGTTTGATTTACAACTAGTGTATTGATTGTATCTTTTGGGGTGATAGGAGTTTCAATGAGAAAATTTTAGTTGCTAAGGAGTATAGGGTTTTCTTGGCCACACCACTTAGGGGCCGTTCTCATACCACGTGGAGAACTTAAGGAGGGGGGGAGGGGGGGTATGGAAATGTCCATGCTTGTCCACGGAGAGGGGGGTAGGGGTTCTGGTCATGTCCACGTGGACAAACTTACTTTAAAAATATTTTCTAAAGTTGAATAAATAATAAGATGTTTAAAACAAATGTTAAAATTGCAAAGCTTTTCAGTTTAGGTTTAAACAATTAGTAGCTACGTGAAAGCTAGTAATAAATTTGATAATTTAGAAATTTAAAAATTTAAAAATTATTTTATATCGGGAGATTCTTATTCGTTTTTTTTAAATCAGCCATTTTAATAACAAAAAGGCAAAAAGTGGTGTTTTCTAGCTGTCAAATTATAGGTAGGTACAAGGGGGGTATAAAGTATTTGAATAACCTTGAGTAGGTATTTAAAAAAAACTATTTCAAAATTGTCCACGTGGACATCCGAGGAGGGGGGTAGGGGTTTGTCAAATGTGCACGCTTGTCCACGGTGGGGGAGGAGGGGGTCAAAAATCTCAGTTTTCTGTCCACGTGGTATCTGAACGGCCCCTAAGTTGCAACAAACTCTGTTATAAGACGTTTGAAAATTTATAATTTTTGATTCATTTGTGATGCCATAACGCATAAAACACCAATGGTAGTAATTTTTGTTTTTGTTCAAAATAAATTTTAAATTTTTCTGTCAAAAATGTTTTTAACAAAAAAGGGTTAGTCTGCTGGATACATTTAGGGGTAAAAAATACTACAAAATATTGGATGAAGTTTCAAAGTTAACAAACGCATAATGCAAAACAATCATATCCCAGCTTATGGAAACACGATTTATGAGATTTGGTTCTGATTTGCATTTTGTTGCATATTGCCCCAGGCAGCTAACTGAATTATAAAAATTTTAATTTTCAAAAATTTGTTTATTGTCCGAAAAATATTTATACACCAACAGTGTTGGTATATAATAATGAAAGCAACACAAAGTTTCATTAAGCCAATCCGTCATACTAGGTAGAGTTTTTTATGGCATCGAAAAACGTAAAAATTTGGTCATCTATTGCTTGAATTTTAAATTTTTTACGACAATCAAAAACTTTAAAAAACTCTCTCACGATGTCAAAAACTATGTCATCATCAATTTGTTATCATTCTATGATAACTTTATTACAGTTTATTGAAAAAAAAAATTGAATGAGTGTAGTGGTATACAAATGTTGCATCTAACCCTGCTTTTGCATGATGTCCCGTTTGACGGTATTCTTTCTCAAAGAAATAGAAATTTCACTGATAAAGCCAATAAAACAATTTCATATTTCATTTTTTATTAAATTTGATTTATATTCTGCATATCTTTCATCTCATCCCTATATTCTTTTTTTACTTTATTCTCAATTGAAACTTTTTACGCAACTTCTCTTGTTTTTTTATCAAATAAAATTTATTTACCAAATATCCTTAATTTTTATTCCATATTTCATATCTTTATTCTTCATCCTACAAATTTTATTTAATTTCTGCTTATCCTTCATCTCATCTCTACATTCCTTCTCAACTATATTCTCAATAGAATCTTTTAGTTACTGATATTTGTTTTTGTAAAAAACAAAATTCTCTCATCTCAATTCAACATTACATTCTCTGCAAAATGTGCAAATTCCCAATTTGTGCTTTTTCTGTCGCTTTGATTTTGTTTACCAGAGCCGGAAAAATCCGAAAACTACTTAGCAACAGTTTTCTCAAACTGTGTTTTTCTTGTCACTCTGTCTTTATTTACGAGAGACGGAATAATTCGATAGTATTCTTAGAAACAGGTTTCCCAATCAGAAGGCCAATACAAAACAAAAAATCAGAAGCAGTAGGGGATTTTTTTTTATTATCTGACGGGTTTGCGCCGGGGGTCTTCAGATTTTCCCCAAAATTGAAAATTTGGTTCATTTTTGCGACTTAAAAACACATGTATTTTTTCAGCTTTCTAACATTTTTATTTTTTGAGTTAGCTTTGGTTAAATTTTTTTGTAAATAAAAAATAACCATTTTTCAAAGCTTCATAACTCTGTTCTTTTTCAACGAAAATTATAAAAAAGCACATCAAAATGCATAGAAATTTTCATCAGCTTTCCAAATAAAATAGTTGAAAAAAATTAAATAATTACCTTCAACATGAAAAGTTGTAAATAAATTTTAAATGGCGTCTAAAAGTACCGTCTGCACCACCGAATATTTTGCAAAAAATACCATTGTATAGCTCGATTCATGATGCAACTTTCATATGAAGACACCAAAGTGGGCCATTAACACCTTGAAGAGTTATGAAAGAAATAATGACAATAAATCTCTTTTTTTACATCGAAAACAAACAATGGTCGAACAACTGCACTCACATATGGAGATAGCAAGCACTTCTAACAACATGGAAACAAAAGAACTTGTCAAAGCAGGTGTTTTATTGGCTATATCGGCGAAATTTCTATTTCTTTGAGAAAGAATACCGTCAAACGGGACATCATGCAAATGCAGGGTTAGATGCAACATTTGTATACCACAACACTCATTCAATTTTTATTTCAATATACTGTAATAAAGTTATCATTGAATGATTACAAATCGATGATGACATAGTTTTTGACATCGTGAGAGAGTTTTTTTTTAAGTTTTTGATTGTCGCAAAAAAATTAAAAAATCGAGCAATAGATGACCAAATTTTTACGTTTTTCGATGCCATAAAAAACTCTATATTTGTATGACGGATTGGCTTAATGAAACTTTATATTGCTTTCATCACCAACACTGTTGGTGTGTAAATATTTTTCGGACAATCACCAAAATTTTTAAAATTTAAATTTTTATAATTCAGTTTGCTGCCTGGGGCAAAATGCAACAAAATGCAAATCAGAACTAAATCTCATAAATCGTGTTTCCATAAGCTGGGAAATGATTGTTTTGCATTATGCGTTTGTTAACATTGAAACTTCATCCATCCTAAGATTTATTTTCATGATTTTAGCTAATAAAATATTTTGTAGTATTTTTTTACCCCTAAATGTATGCGACCATTGTTTGTTTTTGATGCAAAAAAAGAGATTAATTGTCATTATTTCTTTCATAACTCTTCAAGGTGTTAATGACCCACTTTGGTGTCTTGAGATGAAAGTTGCATCATGAATCGAGCTATACAATGGTATTTTTTGCAAAATATTCGGTGGTGCAGACGGTACTTTTAGACGCCATTTAAAGTTTATTTACAACTTTTCATGTTGAAGGTAATTATTTAATTTTTTTCAACTATTTTATTTGGAAAGCTGATAAAATTTCAATGCTTTTTGATGTGCTTTTTTATAATTTCCGTTGAAAAATAACAGAGTTATGTAGCTTTGAAAATGGTTATTTTTGATTTGCAAAAAAATTTAACCGAAGCTTACTCAAAAAATAAAAATGTTAGAAATCTGAAAAAATACATGTGTTTTTAAGTCGCAAAAATGAACCAAATTTTCAATTTTGGGGAAAATCTGAAGACCCCCGGCGCAAATTGTCAGATAATAAAAAAAAATCCCCAGCAGCCTTAAAAGTCAAAATCAAAATAAAAAAATCAGAAGCAGCAGCCCTAAAAATCAGCGCTTCCTAAGCCAATTCTGTCTTTTTCTACCAGAAAGCCAATCCTTTTGTTTCCAGTGGCCGATTAAGAAACAATTTTGATCGTAGCAGAGACCTATAAAATCTGTGCTCCCTGTGCCAATACGTTTTTCTACCGGAAGCCAAATCTAAAACAATTTTGTTCGTAGCAGCAGCCTTTAAAATTTGTGCTTCTTGTGCCAGACCGTCTTTCTACCGGAGGCCGAATCAAATACTTTTTTTTTCGTAGCAGGAGTCTTAAAAATCTGTGCTCAATATGCCAATCCTTCTTTCTGAATTCAGAGATTCACTCAAACACGTCTGTCACTCAAAAGAATAGATCAATGAGTGTTGCCAAAATAACAAAAGTTGCCATAGCCATTTATTCTATTTTATACATCTTCAGTGTTGCCAAAAACAACTATTATTTTATTTTATTTTTAACTAAATTGGGTTTATATTCTGCATATCTTTCATCTCATCCGTACACTTAGTTCAATGGATGTTAAAATTGAGGTGTTTTCTTTGTTGTAACAGATGAGACGGGAAAATTAACCTAAAAAACTCTCGGTAAAAAAAAATCGGCAGCCGGTCGACAAACATGATTGTTTTTTAGGTTGATTTTCCCAAAACTGAAAAGTATTGGTGAAACAATCAGCATAATATCACGAACACTACCAGCGGCAAATAGGACAATTCAGGACAGTTTGTTTTGATTAGGTCGTATGAGCCACATTGCATGTTTCGAGAAAATCGCTGTTGAAATTATTAAACACATTTTTAATTCTAGTATTTTGAATAACACTCAGAGCTGTCTGGAAAACTGGTATGAGATGTGGAAATAGTTGGAGAACATGCTAATGTATTTAACCCTCATCCGCATTAGATTTCATTACCCTAATCAGCACTTGTGGTGTCAATTTGACACCACAAGCTCAAATCGTTATAACTTTTGGCGTGTTAGACCGATTTGAACAAAACTTACATCAAAAGAAACCTTGTAATGTCAGTAAAATATGGTTAGAATATTGTATACAGCTAAAGTCACAAGTTTTCTCGTTATTCAGCACGAAAGAAAAAAAATCCGAAAAAACATGCCTCACGAAAACTGCTGTAGTTCATATATTGCACGTCCAAAAAAATATTTGCCTTATGCATATGAAAGCTGAAGTTAATGCCTACATCATGAAGAAGAGAAATACTTTTTTTAATTTTTTTTTTAATGAAATGGTCACAAAAAGTTAAAAAAAGTGGTCTGAAAAACCTACCTTTCATTCGATTGCTAGTAAATACTGTTTGAGCGATGGTAGAGTTTTAGAAAAAATATGACAACAAACTTTATTAAAATTCTAACATTTTGCTGTCATTCATTTTGCTTCATTTTTCAAAGTTCACTACTGTGCGCAATTTTTTTTACAAATTGAAATTTCATCTGTTTTTGTGGTCCACCGTCAGATTGTACCCGGATTTTCAGTGCTTTTACTTTGTTTGGACCAATCAAAAGTATATTCATTGGAAAGCTAATTTAATCTACATTCTAGTGAGGTGCAACAAATCACGCTGTGAGATTTCCCAAAAATATGAAAATTATAAACATAAAATCATTCCTGAATTTCTAGAACTACAAGCACCGCGTCCAGCAAAACGTGTTTGTTTGCTCTCCGAGTAGGTTCGGTGGGTGGTGATTTGGTCAGAGAGCGAAGCTGACAGACGAAATAACGATGCGTGTCGTGCATTTCTTCGTCTGTCAGCTTCGCTCTCTGCCCAAATCACCACCCACCGAACCTACTCGGAGAGCAAACAAACACGTTTTGCTGGACGCGGTGCTTGTAGTTCTAGAAATTCATGAATGATTTTATGTTTATAATTTTCATATTTTTGGGAAATCTCACAGCGTGATTTGTTGCACCTCACTAGAATGTAGATTAAATTAGCTTTCCAATGAATATACTTTTGATTGGTCCAAACAAAGTAAAAGCACTGAAAATCCGGCTACAACCTGACGGTGGACAACAAAAACAGATGAAATTTCAATTTGTAAAAAAATTGCGCAAAGTAGTGAACTTTGAAAAATTCCAGTAATTTCAATTTTTGTTGCATCAAAAATCTAAAGACAGCAAAATGTTGGAATTTTGATAGATTTTGTAGTCATATTTTTTTCAAAACTCTACCATCGCTCAAACAGTATTTACTAGCAATCGAATGAAAAGTAGGTTTTTTAGACCACTTTTTTAATCTTTTTGTGACCATTTCATTAAAAAAAAATTAAAAAATATTTTATGTCTTCATGATGTAGGCATTAACTTCAGCTTTCATATGCATAAGGCAAATATTTTTTTGGACGTGTAACATATGAACTACAGCAGTTTTCGTGAGGCATGTTTTTTCGGATTTTTTTTCTTTCATGCTGAATAACGAGAAAACTTGTAACTTTAGCTGTATATAATGTTCTAAGCATATTTTACTGACATAACAAGGTATCTATTGATATAAGTTTTATATGAAGTTCATAATAATTCAAACGACTTAAATAGATTTTACTTTTGTGGTGTCAAAATGACACCAAAAGTCGGAAAAGGGAGTTTTTTTGTCCAGGCTTCCAGGGTTCGTCCATAAAAAAAGTAAAGATGCAATAATGAAGAACTTTTGAATTCATTTAGGGTCCCCGAAGAAATTTTTGTATTTTGAAGCTTCTGAAAAAAGTTACAGGCCTTCAAACTTGCAATGGTGTCAAGATGACACCCTAATGTGGATGAGGGTTAATATGGCTATTCGGTTAGTTATATTCAGTGAAAATGTACTTACGACATTCTGCATTCCCAAGCAACCAAAAGTCTCGTTAAAATGTCGAACACAGCTTAATCAGCATAATCAATGTGCTGAAGATCGTTTTATTCAGCCCAAAATTTAAGTTCTTATTGAAACTTTGTAGTTCCATTACAGATTTGAACGGCCTTCTATTCAGCCCACGAATGAACGTTTAATCAGCAAAAAAAAATCTCTCTTCTCTCACTTTGGTCACCACCAGCTCATGTGGTGCTGCTGGTTTCTCGGCATCCATCTTTATTCCTCCCATCACCTCCCTCAATTAATTTTACTTAATTGGTTTGTTTTTAACTTTGTTCGATACATGCCAGCACGCACGCCAGTTCTGCTACACAATTATTTGATTCGCTTACTCAAGCAATCAAACAACCTAATGGAAAAAATTAGTCCTGGTACCAGATTTGAACCCGATTCTCCGAGATGATAGCCAAACACGCTGCCATGACGCCACGCCTAGATGTTTTCTTACCGGCAGCTAAAATTCGAAGTGGTTATAAGCTTCCTAGATTACCCGCAAGGGCAGCCAGCGGCCAGCAGCAAAGACGCATGTTGATTATTACTAAGAAACATTACGAAACGACATATAAATCAATCATCCGCTAAAATAATATCGGTTGAAAAAAAATTCCATGTTTATAACTTCAACTGACTTTCAATGTGTGATAAGTTCGTGGTAAGTAAATACAGTTGGACGAAATTTTAAAAAGTCAAAATATTAACTCTTTTCATAAACAATCATTGGCGAGTTAGCTTTAAGTTGTTCTGAGTTGAAGTTTCAATATAAATTTAAATTTCAACAATTTCCAAGCTCCAAAAAATGATTCATGTATTATATGCCCTTTTGTGATGTTCGTTCATATTTCATATTCATGAAATGGCGGACATGTCTCAAAAATAAGGCTATTTGAGGAACATTTTGGAACTTCGAGTGCATAAAATGCTATTTAAGACCCAATTTGTAACTTTGAATCTGAATTATGCGATTTACATGTCACAATAAAGGCTATTTGAGGAACTTCTTGGAACTTGAAGTTCACAGATTGCTATTTGATACTCAATTTGTAACTTTTATACTGTGTGGATGCGATTGACATGTCACAAAAAGACTATTTGAGAAACTTCATGGAACTTCAAATTCACAGGAGGCTATTTGAGGAACTTCTTGGAACTTGAAGTTCACAGAAGGCTATTTGAGACCTAATTTAAGACTTTTATACTGTGTGGATGCGATTGACATGTCACAAATAAGGCTATTTGAGGAACTTCTTGGAACTTCAAGTTCATAGAAGGCTATTTGAGGAACCTTTCGAAACTTTCATGCTTACATTCGAGGAAATTCGGTACCAATTCCCTTTGGAACTTTTGTTCAGCGAAATTCGAACTTAGGAGGCACGAGTTTAAGTAGAAATGAGACTTTTGGTTGCTTGGGTTACTACTTGATGCTAACGTCGTTATGCAGATGAACATTAATTCCATTTTAAATTGTTTGGATGTTTCTCAATCTTTGTAATTTCCATCAAAAAATAATGGAAACCTTATATTTAACTTAATAGTATGCAGAGGTGTTACCTGAAAGTTCCCGTACAGTGATTACCGGAATCGGTGCTGCGAGGGACTGTCCATCACGATTGATTGTAGTCGACCGACTTAGCATTGATGGCTTGCTGTTCTTTTATTCCAATGATCGTTCCCAGGAGTTCGGAAACGTATCCAAATAGCCGCTAGTTGTTTTGATTGCCTCTGTAAAATATGAGACTGATGATTTGCGATTTTGCGCAGCATAAATTAACATTAATTGAACTTACCTAGTTGCATATTGAAGGCCTTTATCGTACCAAGATAGTAAAAACTACCATTTATCACGACCTCCGATTAATATTTTCACTTTTGTACACTTCCCGGGGCACTTAAAGGGAAAAATTCAAAAGGTCGCTTCAACCACTATGCCGAATTGTTGTTATGCGACTTTTTGCATGCACGGCAAATTAGCGCAATGCAAATAGTCGTAAAAACCAAATTGCACTCGAAAATGATAAAGTCATTATACGTCTGAATTTTAATTAATGTTCTAAAATTTATTTAATGATCAAATGCAACCAAATTTTTACGTGACGTAGATTACCTGTTTTTCGATCGTTTGCAGTAAATAACTCAATTTTGACTTTGTTGGTTCATACGACCTAAACAAAACAAACTCTAGAATTTATTCCAACCCAGACGTGTCTGGGCCCATGACCTGTTGAAAACGCATTTTTCAGTGTTGGAATAGAATTATCTTTTATTTCCATTTCTCAATAGGATCCTTCCATAGCTACACTTTACACAAACGATTGCTTACCTAAAATCGTCAATACGCGATTTGTCCTATTGTGAGTTTCAACAATATGTGTTGAGGGATGTACACAATAAACGAAAATTACCGAGTTCGGTAATTTTTTTACCGAAATCCTAACATGTGTAAATCGTTAAACTGTTCGGTAATTTTTTCGGTAAAAAATAAACGAACATCGGTAAATCGATTCTTCATTTACCGATGTTCGTTTATTTTTTACCGAAAAAATTACCGAACAGTTTAACGATTTACACATGTTAGGATTTCGGTAAAAAAATTACCGAACTCGGTAATTTTCGTTTACTGTGTAAACTTCTAAATTAAACAATTTTGAAAATTGTTTAACAAAATGCAAAAACACTGTTTAAAGCTTGATGTATCAGCTATCAAATGGAGATAACTGTTTAAGGATGAATAAACACAATCATTAATAATATTATAAATAATTTTGTTGATCAATGTTACCCCGGTGATCAAAGTTCCCCCAGTTTATGTTATTTTTCATTTAATTTAAGAAGGAGGTTGTTTCAAACAGAAATGATACACAAAAATTAAAAATTGTTGAAACTAAATCTTCCCTCAAAATATCAAAATATTACATTTCCAGTTGATGTTGCTCCAACTTCTCAGTTCGCCAACATACCGTTTCAACGAGACCAAACGTTACCTCATTTCCTCCTAGAGTCACCCTTATTCATCTTACCTCATCCAAAGCAATCCAGATCAACCGATGCTCCCCAGCCTCATTCCATCATTCACCGTACTTTTTGCTTTGGTGTTGGTTTGCATTAGAAATTTGCTAAAAGAGCGAACGAGATCGACTCTTACTCAACACACAGCTTAGATCCAAACCAGAATGCCAGTCCTTCTCATTCATTCATTCTCATTCGAAAGAATTCGCCCCCCAGTTACTGGCTGGATGGCTGATGAACGAAGGGGTCCCGGGAAGCAAGGGCAGAAGACGACGACTGGAACACGTTCCGCATAGTCGACAGAGTCGCCCACCCACCACCAACCATCATTTGGGCTGGGAGCGAGATCGGTTTGTGCGCCTTCACGTGGGGGGTTAAAATCGTAAACGTGATGGGGTGAAAACTTTTCTGTCTGAAACTGGAACGGGCAAAAGTTGACAGCAGCCAGCAGCGTTTGCTTGGGATGGTTTGCTGGCTGCCTGGCTGGCTGGAGAATGGCCAAGAGTTGCTAAAGTTGAACTCTTCAAGAGTTTCGTTATCGATTTTTTAAACCAGACAGACATGGAACAGTTTGTGATGAGGCAAGTTGAGAGTGGTACTAGCGGATATTGGAAAACTCCAGAAGGAATGCCTATAACTTGATCATGAAATTATATTTGAGGAAATAAGGATTTTTAGCTCAATGTAGTATTAGCTTGATCAAGTGAAAATTTCTTAGACTTATGAAAAAAAATCAGGCGTCGTACTCAAAAACGACGGAAATCAACGATTCCTTAAACGAAACAGTGCAGATCGTTTTCAACCAACACGTTAACGTTCACGTTACGTAAGATTGCGTTACGGGGACACTTTGACGGTTGATCGCTCGAAATGAACAACAGGACGCAGAAACAGAATCTGGTTGCAAAACCCGAATAAGAAAGCTATACGACCAAGTCCTGATAAAGTAGAACGGCTATATCTGGAAGGCCGAACTGCTTTCGTACGAATCGGTGCAGTGAACTCGACACCATTCGAGATCACATCTGGTAGTCCCCAAGGGAGTCACTTGGGACCATTGATCTTCCTTATTTTCATCAACGACTTATGCGCCATTCTTGAGTCGGAAAACCTACTATACGACGATTATCTAAAAAAAAAATTATCTCGTTCACTCGTTAACGAAAGCCCATCAACTTCGAATATAAAATGTCAACGACCGTTTTGAGCCGCACATTAGTCGTCAATGACCTTAGAATCGCCCTGGATAGCAAGCTAATTTTTTCACAGCATTTGCACAGAGAACTACGACAACTACCATGGAACGACTCATCCGACCTCCCGCCTTATGAAAAACGCTGTTTGCTACTAAATTTGCCGACACTGGGAGAGACCTGGCGTGACCGCCGATGTTCCGGAGACGCAAATCGGGCCTTTCTGATCCGGGTTACGATGTCATTTTTGATACCACCATCAGGCGTTATCTGGCTATCAAGATACTGGAAGCACTCCACTTTCTCAACTTGTTGCCCAGCTACCACAAATTGGAAGGATTTACTGTGTTGATCTTCATCGACTTGGTCTTTCCGACATTGACTTTGGCTCGAAACTTCAAAAACCTTCTTCATTGCTGAGGATAAACTTATGATTTTGGCGCGTATTACCGCCGCATTACCCTGGAACCTTTTTATGAGACGGATGTTGATAAAGAATCGTAGCGTGAGTTGTAACGGAAGTAGAAAAATCGCCTTGGTTTGGATTGTCGCTGTAGTATATTACGAGTTGAAAATCGATAGCCTTTGTAAGAGTATCGGAAGTTGACGGAAGTGAGGTATTTGGAGACTAAAGGGTAATACGGTCAAAATTTGGTCAATATCAACTTGACGTATTTCTTTCAATTTTGCAATTAAAAAACCTGAACATCCCTCATTTTGAAGGTGTGTGTGTGTGTAGAATGTTGCTCCTATTTTGATTTTGGAATTCACTCTTCAGTTGTCAAAATTCCGTCCAAGGAAGAAGAGCAGCGTATCAAAATTTTGCTCGCGATCGCGAAAATCCGAGCTACTCGCACGCAAAGCTGGCAAAATCACTAAAAGTTGCCAAATAAACCATTACAAATGTAGTTAGTAAGTGTTTGGGGAACGTTTGTCGACAACCAGGAAGTTTGGATCGGGGAGAAATCGAAAACCGGAAGCCGCAGAGACGACAAAGAGAGTTGCCGGTAGTTTCAAGCGAAACCCTAACCTCTCTCGAGATGCCGCAAATAAGCTGGGTGTATCGTCTACAACCGTGCATCGAGCCAAAAAACGAGCTGGACTATCGACTTATAAGAAGGTCGTGACTCTAAATCGCGATGATAAACAAAATACGACAGCAAAAGCGCGATCCCGGAGATTGTACAGACGAAGTTTGACTGCGTGGTTACGGACGACGAAACCTAGATCAAAGCCGACTACAAGCAGCTTCCGAAACAGGAGTTTTATACGGCAAAAGTAAGGGGAAAGGTAGCAGATATTTTCAAGCACATGAAACTGTCAAAGTTCGCGAAGAAATATCTGGTTTGGCAAGCCATCTGTACCTGTGGCTTGAAAAGCAGCATTTTCATAGCTTCCGGGACTGTCAACCAAGAAATTAACGTGAAAGAGTGTTTGAATAAACGTCTGCTGCCTTTCCTGAAGAAACACAGTTGTCCCGTACTGTTTTGGCCAGATTTGGCATCTTGCCATCACGGTAAAAAGGCCATGAAGTGGTACGCCGCCAACAACGTGCAGGTGGTTCCCAAGGACAAGAACCCTCCCAACATGCCAGAGCTCCGCCCAATGGAGAAATACCGGGCTATTGTCAAGCGGAACCTAAAGAAGACCAAAAAAAACTGCTAAGGAAGAGCAGCAGTTCAAGGCAAACTGACTTTCTGCGGTGAAGAAGGTGGACAAGGTGGCTGTACAAAATCTGATGGCAGGGGTTAAGCGTAAGGCATTAAGGATTTGGAAAAACGGAAGCCTAACTGAATATTTTTCCTGAATTTTATACTAATTAAACTTGAAAAAGAAATTTAATTTGATTTTTTAAATAAACGATTTCACCGATTTTCACGCGTTTTCCCTTGACCAAATTTTGACCGTATCACTCTTTAACACCCTGTCCGACTAGAGAGGCAATCAAACGGCCTATGTTTGGACACCCGGAAGACGTAGTTGGCAATTCGTTGGATAGTCGTTGTACTTTATTGATTCCTTTGAGATCTTTGGGATTGAAATGCGCTTACATTGATTTTCAAAGAGTCGATCTATATTCCCAACGATATTGCCAGTTTGCTTCTTCCCTTAGTAGAGCGCGAAAAAATAAAATTGTCACTCCCCCCCTGGAGTAAGAGTCCGGGCAACAGTATCTTGGCTGCTAGCTTATATACATTCGCAGATGGCGCAAAAGTGCTAGTAGTAATATTCGCGACTATTGAAATGAAAGAGGTAAGATATCCACTACGTAACAATGACGCCCAATGAATCGGCTGAATTTTGATTTATTTTTGTTGCAATTTTGATCCAGTTTTGTTGGAATTTTTTAAACATTCAAAATTCAAGCTGTTCTCTTAAATCAGAGTAGCGCACCTTCCAGTAGAATTCTTGTTTTAGTTGAATATCTTAATATTACGTTGAGTAATTTATTATTTTAAGTCTAAATTTTTGTCGAAATAAACTTTCGCTGGTAGAAAAAGTCGCGTGGAAAACCTTTCGAAAAACGAAAAAAATCTCGTCTCTAATCAGTTCGTTAGTAAGTTGTCGCATACAGTTTTCATAAGAGGTTGGAAAGAAGTTGCTGTGTAAGGTAGGGTAAACCACAAAAGGTCTTTTTTCTAGTGATTTTTTTCAATTGTTGCTTCCCTTAATAAAAAGGGTCCAGATTTTTTTTTTGGTATTTTTTAGTATCTTCGCACTGCTCAACATTTGAGTGGATTTTTTTCTTCTTTGCGTATTTTAATTCATCTGAATTGATTTTTATGCAGCGTTGTAGTAGTTGATATAGGTTTCGAGGTGGATGGTACCACTACTAGTGCTAGATCCGGAAGATAACCAGCACCCTAAGTAGGGAACTCAGGGAGCGGATTCTCGATTACACACTCCATAAAGAACATTGTGGTGGAACAGAATCTCCAATCCTCGATCCATTTGTTGACGTTAAAGAGGAGCTCGATAAAATGACCCAGTATATCGATATTCTTTATCAAAAACTTGAAGAGGCCATGGGCACTAAAAGGAAACTGCTTTTTCTTAGAATAATCCATAAAAGGACATAAAATTTCAAAGTTGTATAGTCCTTCTACATACACGGAAAAAAATTGAGTGGTTATCCCGAAGACGCTGTCATGATAATTTTACCATTTCAGTGCTATAGTATTTTCAACCACGAAAAGTATAACATCGATTTTGTAAAAGTGCGCATGAAACAATATTGAAATTACTATGTACCTGGTAATTTTCGATAACTCTCAATGTTTGTTGTCGAAAATACTGTGGTCTTGATAATTTCATCATAATTTCTATTACAACTAGCATCCGCATAGTAATTTAGACATTGTGGCACCAATTTCTATCAATAAAATACTACGCACATGGTACTTTTGAGAACAAAACATATTTGACTCAAAAACATCAGTGCGTATATTAATTTTACTATGGTAAACATTCTTGTTGTTTATACTAATTGAGGATCTTTAACCATCAAACCCGTCAGTAAACAAACAAATTTTGAGCTGCTTTCAAGTTTCATAACTTTCTTAATCTTTTCAGAGCATCGGGAAAACACACTAACATTGACCGACGTGTGCCGGAAGTGTGAGTTTTAATGTTTTTAATTATGTAATAATGTTTGCATGGAAATAAACAAACAAACATACATAGTAATTTTACTATTTAAATCAAGCTCCTCGCTCCTCCTAATCTTTATCATAACACATACTAATTTCATCATGAAACATATCAATTTTACTAGGCACGAAGTAAAACAATGCATCATTTCATTGACCATTTTACTAACACGCAGTTGAATTTACTATGCGCAGCCAAATTGAGCACATGGTAAAATAGCTATGCGTAAGGTATTATAAACAACAAAACATATTTGACTCAAAAATATGGGTGCCTGTTGTTCATTTAAACCACGGATCTTTTACTATGCTTTTTTTGTGTGTATGGAAAATAAATCTAGCGTTTAATTTAAGGTACACCGGGGTAAGTGGGGGATGATGACTATTTGAACATTACTGTGCACTATTTTTTTAATTTACACTTTTCATGGAGATTGATAAATTTACTTGTAATCTATCCAATAACTGAAAAAACGATACGATTCCGACAATAAAGGATGCTTATAGCGACGGTTTACTTTCGATTTTTGACTACGATGTCCAGATGATGTGCATTATTTTCAACTGCAATTTTCTCGTAAACAAGCAGGCTCTTGAGGACAAATTCTGCATTAAAACAATCATTTCATTCAAAATAACAAGTTAGGAAAAGAAATGGGGGTTTAAAATGAATAAAAAAAAACGATGTTTTACAAAATTATCAATTTTCTTTCCGTTATCCCATACAATTTTGCTGTACTTAGCATTTCAAAGATGAAAAGTTGGGGAAAATTACTTGTTTGTTTTGGAATAAGTATATATTTTCGACTACATCGGTTCTAGTGTGTTGCATGTTGCAACATAAACTATACTAATTGCACCATGCGCTTTTTTTTCCTTATTTTGGACTGTTAAAGCAACGTATTCAACCAATTTTTTAAAGGATTTATTAATGACACTTTACCATCCTTGTGGCATTCGTGTTTTGAGAGTATTCAACCATTGAAAACACACACAGTAAACGAAAATTACCAAGTTCGGTAATTTTTTTACCGAAATCTTAACATGTGTAAATTGTTAAACTGTTCGGTAATTTTTTCGGTTAAAAATAAACGAACATCGGTAAATCGATTCTTCAGTTTAACGATTTACACATGTTAGGATTTCGGTAAAAAAATTACCAAACTCGGTGATTTTCGTTTACTGTGCAAGTTTGTTTGAAACTTCTTGAGAAAACAAAGGCAAAAAGTTAAGACACTACACAGTAAACGAAAATTACCGAGTTCGGTAATTTTTCTTACCGAAATCCTAACATGTGTAAATCGTTAAACTGAAGAATCGATTTACCGATGTTCGTTTATTTTTTACCGAAAAAATTACCGAACAGTTTAACATGTCTGGATTTCGGTAAAAAAATTACCGAACTCGGTAATTTTCGTTTACTGTGTAGCAGTCCATAACAATGTTACTTGATAATTTTTCTCAGTTTGCGTCTTTCAAGCTCATCTTTTCAATATTTGTAAACAATATGTTCTGCACCATTTTTAATTCATTCATTTTTTTTTATTTGAACTATACGAAAAACCGTACTCAATTATCCCGTTGTACCTTACTTAATATATTGAAATTTGCGGATAAAACTTATACAAAAGCCAATCTAATCCTTATTACTAATTCCGACAAGAAGCCAAATAAATTTAATCGGTATACTCAAAATATTCGTACCTAAATATCGCCGGATAAACGTGAAAAAAGAAAAAAAGATCAAATCGAAAATAAATTTTTCCAGGCCGCAGAATTGATTAAAAAAATCGAAAATCTGAGTTGAAAAGATCGGTCCTCCCAAGATCGACCCAAGATTGTCCAATCCTACTTTGGACAAATACGGGGCAGAAAATTTTACCTTGCTTACCGTAAGCAGAATTCTCTAGGAATGCAGGTTCAAACTAAAAGTTTTCGTGGTTCCATTTTCCGACAAGTACCTCAATATATTTCAAGCCGTCTGAAGGGAGTAGGCGTTGACTCGACAGCAGTGCACGCGTTTTTTCACCTTCCGCGAAAATTTCAATTTTAAGTAACTTTAAGTTGTGAAAATTATCAAAATATTTGATTAAAAGCTGTTACCGGATGGCCGAAGATGTACTAGGCCGGAAGTGATATACGACATGGAAATTTGTGTGTTTTTTCGGAAACCATTCGTGGGGGCGTGCGTTATAATGTTGTTGTTGTGGTACTACGCAATATTTGGTCTCTTGCAGTTGGAGTGAAATTGAACCTTACACTGGCTGGCTTATACTCCAAATTAGTGTTTTTTAATGTTTTAATTAGAATAGTAGAGTTTCGCTTTCAGTGTGGAAATTAAAATGCATTTGTTCAATAACAAATGTCGTTGGAGATTGTGAATTTTTGTGCTATCAGAAAAATTCACCATTGATTTACAAAACACGTTGTGGCTTGCTGTGATTATTTGAAATAAAATTTGAGAGAAATGCAAAACATTGAGGAGACCGTAGCGATCAAAAGGCTGACTGGAACTACTCAAAAAGAACATAAAACTTGGTGATGTCACTTCAGGCAGACGATGGATTTTGGTGAGATTGTTTCATGTTGAAATTTGGCAATCCTATTTGCCATGAAGAATTTCCTATAATTTACTCTTCCAATTCCCATCTTATACAGCTTTATGGGTCGTATGATTTCTCTGCACCTAAAGAGTTTTGTGCTGTTTCAGACCTTTCCCACCATAATAACATTGACTTCTCGAGGTGTGCATTATGGTACCACACTGATCTTCAGAAGTAGCAGCAGAATATTTGATATCGATATAGCTACTTGAAAAAAGATCAATCCATCCATCTTTCGTCCCATCGAAAGATACTGGACAACAGTCAACCGTAAACTGAAGAAATTGGCTGCCTACAAACCTTAGATGTGTTATTTTGGACAGAAAACACGTTGTCCTGATATTTTTTCCAAAAAAAAGTCCAAACCAAATTCTTGAGCGGAATATCTGGATGCATTTTGAATTGATCACTGATTAAAAACTGGCAAGAATATGTAAACTACGTGCACAGCTTCACGTCTTATTTCTACTTTAAGGTCTTACGTCTCACCTTTCATTTCTCACTCCTCACGTCATACGTCGTACATTTCGTTTCCAAGGTTCACATCTACATCTCATGTTCCACGTCTCACGTACCATTTTTTACTTCTCATTTCTCACGACTCACATCTCACTTCTTTAGTCTCACGTCATGTCACAGGTAATGGTAAGTTGCCATGTCAGAATTTAACACATTAAGGACCACAAAGAAATCAAATTCAGATACCAATAATTAGCAATGTACCCAAGTTTGAGTTGTTTAAGTTTACCCAATTTCGAGTATTCTCGGGATCCCTGGAAAATGAATATTTTAATATTCTACTGCAAGCGAAACCTTATCTATTTTTTTAATTGAATGTAGTAGTATTGCAAAACATTTCAAACTTTTTAATGTCTCAAAAATTCAATTGAAAATTATGAAACCGACAAACTAGTCTAGAGGTTTCTACTATCGATAGAAGTTGGTTAGTTAGACTTCAGGTTATTCACCAAATCTCGTAAATTTTCATATAACTATCCTTTTCTTTCAAAATAATTCAATGGACTTCTTTAAGTTAGAAACTTAATTTCAATTATTGATGGAAGATTTATTTAATGGTTGAATGTCATTAAGACACCTTTCAATTCAAATTCCATTGATTTTTTATGACCGGTTTATTTGAATCCAACATGCTTTTAATTGGCATTCGAACCTTTCAAACGCCCTGTTTGCAATTTCTTATTTTTTTTCTATAGCCTGCGCTTTCTTACCTTCTTACAATACTGATCTATAGATATATTTTAAAGGCAATCTATAGGATAGTAAATTTAAACAGACTAAAGCCATCTCCTGGAATTTTTCCACAATTCTCCTATTCAAGTAAAGGGTCAGCAATTCTCCATGGTTATCACAGGGAAAATTCCACCTCCACGATAGATAGAAGAAAAACGAACTTTCATCCCACTTCCGGTTTCACACTCTAACTCAAACCAAAACAAAAATCCCACATCCAGATTGCCCTCGTCAAGCCGTCAAACGAGAAGAGAAGCCTATCTCAAGTTGTTAGAAGGGGCTAAAACGGCATCGAACAAAGATGAAAACTCCCATCCTTAGGGAAAATCTTATTTCTTGGCCTTTTTCCCAAACCGACTTGGAGCAACATAGAAAGGATAGCACACCCAAATGAAAGCGTCCCCTGTTCCAGGGTTCAACGTACACAAAATTGAGAGGGAGAAACTTCGTTTGGGGGCAAGGAAGGAAAGTTGTCAGCCCCATTTAATGGCTTTATATGTATATTTGTAAAATTTTGTGTGTATTGGTGGACAGGAAGGAGCCATACTCGGGATAGTAGAAGGTTGAAAGTTCACTCCGCTTGACGAAGGGATGCGTCAAAGAAAATTGCTAATATCATTAGTCTTGTCACGATAACTGGCAGGTCTAAAAAACGCTGCAGAATCGGGATCCAGTTTCTGATGAAGTGGGGAACACTTGAAAATGGTTGCATTTTACTACAATTTTTCAGTTATGTGAAAATGAATCTTTTGTTTTTAAAAGCAGAAAAAAAACCTTGAAGATATCAGACAAGGTGCTAAAGATTTGTATAAAATCTGAAAAAAAATGTCATGTCTTGTCATGTCTTGTCATGTCTTGTCATGTCTTGTCATGTCTTGTCATGTCTTGTCATGTCTTGTCATGTCTTGTCATGTCTTGTCATGTCTTGTCATGTCTTGTCATGTCTTGTCATGTCTTGTCATGTCTTGTCATGTCTTGTCATGTCTTGTCATGTCTTGTCATGTCTTGTCATGTCTTGTCATGTCTTGTCATGTCTTGTCATGTCTTGTCATGTCTTGTCATGTCTTGTCATGTCTTGTCATGTCTTGTCATGTCTTGTCATGTCTTGTCATGTCTTGTCATGTCTTGTCATGTCTTGTCATGTCTTGTCATGTCTTGTCATGTCTTGTCATGTCTTGTCATGTCTTGTCATGTCTTGTCATGTCTTGTCATGTCTTGTCATGTCTTGTCATGTCTTGTCATGTCTTGTCATGTCTTGTCATGTCTTGTCATGTCTTGTCATGTCTTGTCATGTCTTGTCATGTCTTGTCATGTCTTGTCATGTCTTGTCATGTCTTGTCATGTCTTGTCATGTCTTGTCATGTCTTGTCATGTCTTGTCATGTCTTGTCATGTCTTGTCATGTCTTGTCATGTCTTGTCATGTTTTGTCATGCCTTGTCATGTCTTGTCATGTCTTGTCATGTCTTGTCATGTCTTGACATGTCTTGTCATGTCTTCAAAATTATGTTCAATTCAGTGTTCAAAGTTCATTGCGTAAAATCTTTTCATACTTCGTTATGATTGCTTATGTCTTGTAATCTCATTTAAATTTTTTTAAAGCAATAACATACTTTCTCATAATCGTTAGTGGTTCAGGTTTTTTTTCAATTAGCTTAAATTGGACCCAACTGTTCAACAGCTCAATAACTTGATTATTTGTTGCACAATCAGCTAGTAATTAAACTCGACGCACAGTTAATATTTTTCTCCCGCTGCGCATCTATAAAGCATTCGTACAAACATAAAGCCAAACCAGAAGCACGTGGTTAGCGCCAGTTTCGCATCGTTTGGTCAGCATCTCGGCTCAACTGAGTGCGTCTAGAGGAGTTGGAAGCAGCCGAAAGGAGCCGAACGAAGAAAAAAAATGATACCAAGTAGCAGTTAAGGAAAAAAAATAACACAGACAAAAAAACAACACCGCTCACTGATGTTGAGTTATTTTATGTTGCCTCCCGTGCTTGTGGAAATTCAATAAAAATAAACACACGTCTCAAGTGCTTTTTGATTTTTATGTGCCCGGTCAAGTTGTTTGTAGCAAGGCGGAATTCAGCAACGAGAAAGAAAAAGTGAGAGGGAAAGAGAAGACGGATGAGCGGGAGTGAGAAATAAAAACACATAAACGAATCCGAGCAAGATACGTGGAATGCAGAACCAACCAACCAAACACTCGATTGCGAAACGACTCCGACGTCGAGGACGTTGAACAAACATTGAACAAGGTGTTGCTACAAAGTAATAAGAGAACCGATAGAACGAGTGTCCGAAAACTCTCCAGTTGTCGATACTTGTAACTCGATGTTGACCAGCAAGCTATTGGTAAACATTGGTCTTATTTGAATAAAGTTTTTTTTGAAAACGGAAAATCAAATGAATTAGATCACGAAATCTCGAAAATTATTTCGTTGAGAAATATTGTGAAAGTAATCAATACTTAAAATTTTAAACTCTAGTATGAAATTCTAATTACCAATCTCCAATTCTGATGCGAATCCGCACGGAAAATAAAAAAAAGGTAAAATTTACCTTTTTGCGAGGTGAATTTTTTCCACCCCTCTTTTGAGGTAAATTTTACCTTTTTTTCATTCACCTAGCAAAAAGGTAAATTTTACCTTTTTTCAATTTACCTAGCAAAAAGGTAAATTTTACCTTTTTCGCATTCACCTAGCAAAATAGTAAATAATACCGTTGGTGGTGCTGGTTGGTTTGATTGTTTTCTTCAATAAGAAATAAAAAAATACAAAATTCTTTCAAAAATGATATTTATTGGAGATAAATAGGGACTGGTAATTCGGCTTCGCGTTCTTCTGAGCCGCTATGGCCGCTGAATCCACCTGCGTTGCGTACATTCATGGCCTCCTCCGTTCGACTAATCCAGTCAGGTTCGGCTTTTCCGGCTGGAGGATGACGTGGAATTACACTTCAAAGCTCTATGGGCCGATCTGAAACAAAATCAATAGTATTATGACGAGCACCAGCACAACTTAATGATATTTAAGAACTTTTACCATTCTATTCCGATTTTCACATATTAGGCACAAAGCAAAACTTTTTCCTAGAATGACAAAACAGCTTAACCTCAATGAACGGGTTCGGCGAATAGTTACTTTTTTTTTAGAAGAATTGTACCGTTTTGTTTAGCTCAATCCAGGTCAATTACACCTCGCTACGAGGTAAGTTTTACCTTATTTGGATTATCCTTTTTTCTAGGTGAATTATACTTTTTTATCGAGCTCAATTCAGGTGAACTTCACCTCGCTACGAGGTAAGATTTACCTTTTTTGGATTCACCTTTTTTCTCGGTGAATTGTACCTTTTTTCCACCCTCGATTCAGGTAAATTTTACCTCACTGTGAGGTGAGTTTCACCTCGAAGAGGTAGAAGTTACCTTTTTGGCTTTCACGAGCGTTCACCTTTGCTAACTCGGTAAATTTTACCTTTTTATTATTTTCCGTGCGGGTGTCACAATTTGGACTTAGCTCTAAATTATGGTAATGGTAGCTGCTTTTATTTACCTGTTTTATTCTACAACTGTAACAATATATAATAACAAAAACAAATCAATTCGGTATCGATTTTTGAATACGGCGAATGCGCCAAGACCTTTGTTTTGAGAAAAACGCATTTCCAGTTTCAGAAAAAAAAAAACAATTTCCTATTTAGCTGCGTACAATCATTTGCCTAAATAAGTCGCTAAAACGCTTTCAAATTGATTTAATTTCATCACCCGATCGATCAATCTGGCTTTTCCGTACTTATAACTTCAAAAAATTAACAAATATAACTGTGGGCCCTTTTAGCACAGACTGGTGGTCTCATTTTGTTCATTCGCCAAATTGGAGCGCCCTTTTGAATTGCAGAATGACTGTTCGCCTTTTGGATCACTCATTAAAGAAGCAATATTCAAGCACATTTCGGCTTGAAAGCGGGTCCAAATGATCACATTAACACATTAGCACATTCAACGATCTTATAAATGCTGATTTGTGCTTCTCCTCGTCCTGGGAAAACAATTTCAAAAACTTCAATGCCCTTTTTCCATCTCGAAATAACTATTGGCCCTTTTGTTCGCGACAAAATTTTGAGGGGAAATGGGCGAATGAACTGTGGGATTACAAACTCATAAAAAAGCTATTCGGCTTATTTAAAAAATTAAATTTAACTTCACTAAAATAAGAAAATATAAAAGGAGACCATATTTTCGGAAGTAAAATAAAGAGTTTAACGCATTTATGTGATTATCTGGATTTGTTTACAGTTGGCGCATTCGCCGTATTCAAAATTCGATACCGAATTGTTTAATTTTCACAACCAAATATCAACTCTTACACCATTTAAGGCATTCAGTTTGGTGCTACAAACAGCGTAAAGCTTAGCCCAATATTGTTATTTATGCAACAAGTTGTAGAATTCAAACAGTGTTTTTAACACAAGTCGTAAATTTATCCAACGAGGGTTGCCGAGCTAGATAACTATGTGGAGGACTGAAAAAATCGAGTTTTATAACTAGTTGCGTACACTTTTTTGCAACTTCGAAAAAAATGCTTGAAAATAAACAATTTTTATCGTCAAGAAGCGCAACCCATCAAAAAATTTAACATACAGACGAGTCTGAGACAACCATTCAAACGACCAAATGTCTAATAAGTAGCTATGTTTTAGATTTTTAGAATATTGTTCACATTTTTTTATTAAAAAAAAATACGAACTTTCGAAAAATGTATCTATGGGGAATGGCCAAACACGTTAACTTAAAGCGCGTTTTCTCGAAAAAAGGTTTTATGCACTTACCCCTTTGGCTCCCAGCAAACATTTTTCTAGGTATATTTCTATGCTATTTTGATATACGTTTCATATAAATTATAGAATGATCGTATGTAAGTCATGGATGAACAGATTCAAAAGCTAAGCCTTGAAAAGTGTATAAAATCCCAACGACCATTTGGAATCAATTTTATATTATTTGGTTGAGCCATCAGATGTCTCCAGGATTCAGGAGAGAACTGTTAAACTGTAAACAAAACAAAATAGCAAAAATCTAGTACTGCTCGAAGGGGTTGAAGGAGCTAGTATTTCCCGAATTTCGATTGAATCGATGTTGAAGTTTCGTTACACATTTGTCATATTGCCTTGTTTTTAGCTAAAAGCTGCTAATTGCTTTTAACTAGCATGAATTACCAAATGTTGTACAATAGAAACAGATATTATATCGTCATTATAAGCACCCCTAATGTTATCTGTTATTTTGAATCGATTAATTGCTTTCGATTTTTTTCGGCAGCGTTCTTTTGTTTACACATTTCTATATAAATTTACATCAGAAATATTTAGTTTGTGATTATATTTGAAAATGTCTGCTCATAAGCGCTGATGTGGTCTAATGGTTAGGTTGGTGCGAGTCTGATAACCCAGGCATACTGGGTTCGATTCCCGGTATCGGCAAGAAAAACTTTTGGGTTCAAATCCCATAAGTTGTCGACGAGTAAGATTTTTTTTTTTAAATAAGTCTTTATTAGCCTTTTAATCATTACATTCAAGTTATATTATTACAGTACATTATATGTTCAGATCAATTATGATCAGTTCAACTCTTTAATTACGTAAATATTGAACATTGTTTAATTGATTTAAATTTGCTAGAGCAATAAATTATTTGATTTATAGGAGAATATCCTGTATAGAAAAAAGCATATTTATATGTAAACTTAAGCCTAAACTATATCCTAAAAACTAACTTAATTGTAAAGAGAACGAATCTCTGCGATGGAAGACTGCATCGATTTGCCTCTGAAGTTGGAGATGATTTTGTTGGCCATCTCTTCGATAGATTCCATTCCCGCAATTCGGTGAAGATCTTCGGTGCTGTGCCAAGGTGGAAGCCGCGAAATCATTTTCAGAACCTTGTTCTGAATCCTCTGGATGGCCTTCTTCCTCGTCGCGCAGCAGCTAGACCAAATCGGAACTGCATACATTATCGCTGGTCGGAAAACTTGCTTATAAATAAGCATCTTATTCTTCAGGCACAGCCGGGATTTCCTGTTGATGAGAGAATAAAGAGATTTAGTGTATTTATTACATTAAGATTGAATATCTTCAATGTGATTTTTAAAAGTAAGATTCCGATCAAGTGTAAGTCCCAAGTACTTCACGTGATCAGACCATTCTAATGAAACCTCATTAAAAGTTATGGAATGATTTTCATTAGGTTTTAAAAAATTTGCTCCTGGCTTATGGGGAAATAATATAAGTTGAGTTTTGGAAGCGTTAGGAGAAATTTTCCACACTTTCCAGTAATTCAAAAAAGATTTAAATTTTGTTGCAATCTACTGCGTACCACCCTCAAATTTCGACCTTTGGCTGAAAGCAAAGTATCATCAGCAAACAATCTTCTACCCTTTCCTTCTGGTACATCAGGAAGATTAGAAGTAAAAATATTGTATAAGATTGGCCCAAGTATACTACCCTGAGGGACACCAGCTCTAATGGGTGTCCTTTCAGAGCATGAATTTTGATAGCTTCCCGATCAGAAGAGAAAAACTAAATTATATCAAGATGAGATATTTTGATGTTCATTTTTTTTCCTATCTGGATGAGTTATAATTTAGTACTCGTAGGATGTTAAAATATCTCAAATTATATCAAAAAATCTATACGATCATAGCTAAATTATATCAGTTTTTGATATGCTCCTATCAAGATTATATCTCGTTCAGATAGCATAGTTTGATATTGGACAAAACAAATTATATCAAAATTATAACTTATCAAGATATGAGTGCTTCGAGAAAATTTTCTAGTGGAAGGTCAATAAACCACATTATTTGATAAAACCATGCCCCATTTTTGGTTTCCCAAAAATTTGACTCAATTTTATGAATCTGTTGAGCGAAACTCGTAAATGGAAGGTTTGAGCCGTTGACTTCGATGTCCGTGTTTCAGAAAAAGTTGAACGTATATCAAAATAAGATATAATCATTTTATTTTAGCACAATCCGAAAAAAATGTTGATCAATGAATATGAGCTCAACCCCATTCAAGTTTGTCAATCAGAATAAGATATAATTCAGATTAGAGAAACTTAAAATCAAAAATTTGGAGTACTTAATTATAACTGAATCATATGTAAATATCTTGGTGAGATACGTTTGAGTTATTATTTTGATATGCTCTCCTGATCGGGTTACTTGTAAGGTTCGGCTAGTCAAATAATTTTGAATAATTTTGGTGAGATATACAGGAAAATCAAATCGAGCTAATTTAGCTACTAAACCTTTGTGCCAAACACTGCCAAAAGCTTTTTCAATATCTAGAAGAGCAACACCAGTTGAATAACCTTCAGATTTGCTAGCGTTAATCATATTAGTTACACTCAAAAGTTGATGTGTAGTAGAATGCCCATGACGAAAACCAAATTGTTCATCAGGAAAATAGAACTCAGAAAATCGGACTCGGAAACATCAGGAAATAGAACTCAGATTAATGTGAATCATCATTCTATTCAAAATAACTTTCTCAAATAGTTTACTTGAAGAAGGAAGCAAACTAATTGGTCGATTACTTGAAGGCTCTGAATCACTTTTTCCAGGTTTCAAAATTGGAGTTACTTTGTATTTTTTCCATTAAATTGGAAAATAAGGCAAGTGAAAACATTTCTTGAAGATTTTAACTAAAAACTTTAAAGTGCTTTCAGGCAACTTTTTAATAAGGATGTAGAAAATCCCATCTTCCCCCGGAGCATTCATATTTTTAATTTTTTTGAAAATCAATTTAAGTTCATCAATATTTGTCTCACAAGAACTTTCAAATACATTTTGTTTAGAAAGAATATCATCAAATTCTAGGGAAATTTGAGCATCAATTGGACTCACAACAATATAATTAAAATCATTAGCAGGCTCAAACTGTTGGGCTAATTTTTGAGCTTTTTCTGCGTTAGTTAAAAGAAGTTTATCTCCATCTTTCAAAGTAGGTGGCTTCGTGGGATTTTTTTTCAGAATTTTAGTTAATTTCCAAAATGGCATTGAGTAGGGAATTATGTCCCCTACTGCTTTAGCAAAAGTTTCATTACGAATGAGATGTAAACGACGTTTGTTCTCTTCTTGAAGGTCGCAATAAATAAATTTAAAATAAGGATCCCTAGTTCGTTGATATTGGCGTCGACGAATGTTTTTCAGTTGTCTCAAAAACTGACGATCATCATCGATCAAAGGTTGATTAAATTTATGTTTGACTTTAGGTTATGAAGCATTGACTTTTGAAGTTGTCAAATTTTCTACAGCTAAATCAATATTTTCTATTGAACTCAGTGGAACGTTTACATCTAAATAATTTACGTTCAATAAAATTCCTATATCGCTCCCAGTCAGCTTTTTGAATGTTAAAAATTGATTTTATTTAAAGGGTTTTCAATGGGGCTTTGGAATACAGAAGAAGTTACTGGAAGGTGGTCTGAATCGAGGTCCGCATGAGTAACTAATTGACTACAATGCTCGCCTTAATCCGTTAGAACCAAATCAATCTCAATTGATTTGGTTCTAACGGATTAAGACGAGCATTGTAGAGGGATTTCTAATTGAAGAAAAACAAGTATGCCCATTAGGAAATTCAACAGTATAATAACCTGCAGAGCAGGCATTAAATAAAATATACCCATTTGAATTTGATGAAATATTATTCCAAGATCGATGTTTTGCATTAAAGTCACCAATAATAAAAGATTTAGATTTATTTCTGTTGAGTTTTTGTAAATCTCCCTTCAAAAAAATTTTCTGTTCACCGCTGCATTGAAAAAACAAGTATGCGGCAATAATTATAATTTTAGAATCCATAGAATTTTCTAATTAAATGCCAATTGTTTCTAAGACTTTTGTATTGAAAGAAGGGAGAAGTCCAAATTTGAGATGACTATTGATGACAATAGCTATACCCCCACCTTGTCTATCAAGTCGATCATTTCGCAAAATTTTAAAGAAAGCATTGCTTTTCAAGTTATTGTCTGGCTTTAAAAACGTTTCAGTGATAGCAGCAATATGTATGTCTTGAGTTTTCAGAAATAAAAAGAATTCATCTTGGTTAGCCAGCAAAGATCTAGCATTCCAATTCATAATATTCCATCACCTATTTGAATCCATGAGGGAATCGTAAAGTCATAATAATTTTGTTAGCATAATTAAAAGAAGTTTGGAAAGCTTCAAACATTGAATTTGCTTTCAACATAAATTGCATCATTTCCATTAAATTTTGATGCAAAAATTTTGATTTTTCCTCAGTAATCTCACCCAAATCAACAAAATTGTTAGGATCAGAAAATGAAGGAGAAGAACAGGTATTTGAATTTTAATTTCGGGGACTTTCCCAATCCTTCGCATGAACGTTGAGACTTGGTTTTTTCCCATTAGTTATACCCAAAAAGAAAAACCCCTCTGAGAACGTTAAACAACGAGGCTGTGGCGCTGAATCAGCACAGGAAACATTAAAATCACTTCGAGCATTACCTAGCCGTGATTCCAATGTAGGCCGAGGCTGACCGCGAACAGGCAGATTGTTTGCCGACCTGACGTGAGAAGACGAAAAAGAGGAAGGAGGAGAAGGAACTTTTCTGACAACTTTGGGATTTTTCCTAGGACAATAATTTTTGCCCTAACGGGACTGTCAATGGAATTCGAGGAATGATTACCTGTGCAATTTGCACACTTGAAAATTTCTGTTTGTTGTTTATCACCACCAAAAAGGAATTTAGATTATCCATGATCGAATGAGCCGCAAAGCATGCATGTGGCATTCGTTCTACAATTTCTAGTGCCGTGACAAAAAGCTTGACAACGACGACATTGCGTAATTTTTAAAAACAAAATGGTAGAAGATTTCCGAAAAGGTTCAAATTTGACTCGACAATGAAACATTAGACGATCCTTTTCAAGAATTTGCAAATTAATTATTAACCTTTATGCCATAGGATGTTCGGTAGGTACATGCAGCGAAAACTGAGAATTACAAAACAAAATAATACATAATTCTTCAGCTTTAACACCGATTGGTTCTACCCTATTTATCATTCCAACTGAATGCTGTTGGCGGTGACAAAATAATTGCCATTGATTTAAAATTTATAAAATAATAGGACAAAATTTAAGTTTCAAGAAGATAATTGTCATAAGTATTAAAGGTTCTAATTTTGAAATAGATGTGTCAACTATTAACAACGTATATCTAGTAACCCTTTTAATGGTCTCGAAACTGGTCTTCTCTGAGCGCAACACGGAGGCATTTTTCTGCTCCCGAGTCGCCAAGCTGCTCAAGGCAGGGTGCGGCTGAATGGCTTTTGGCGACATCCCGGGCACCACACCTCATGCCACTTTCCCCCTCGATGATGATGTTGATGATGCTGTTTGCATGCTTTTTGCAGCCTTGAGTTAAGTGTACAAAGTCGATTGAATACACTTGCCAGTGAGTTTAGCATTGCTACCTCCTATAACGATGTTGATATTGACGCCAACGACGACGGCGACGATGCTGACGACGACGGTACTGATGATGACGACGTGATGCCCTCTTGAACAGTCGAAAGGCACGAGCCAAAAGTGGACACATGACAAGCACGTCCAAGTCGTCATGAAAAGTGAGTTTTAAAATATCCCAACCGTGCATTATTATCAGCGTTGCGTTACTCCTAACTTAGCGATCAAAAGTACTAGCAAAAGTAGGCATGCGATATCATGGCATCACACGTTGTGTCTAGCTGGTTTGTTGACTGTTGCAGAAGGAGTGAGGTTAGCGGAATTGTTTTACCTACGTCATCGTTACGCTTCTATTATAATTACCTGTATGAAATTATGCTGAACTTGTAAACTAAATTAGTGATGGCTCATTTAAAACGAATAATTAACTATATTCAGCATCGTGAGTTAAAGGATTACATACAAGAGTTTTCTGGATTTTAAAACGTGTTCATTCGGGTTTAACGTTTTGAGCCACTTCGCGCAATACGGTCTTGCGATTAGAGCCATTACACGTTATTCCTTTCGCGTTTCAAATATTCAATTATATATATTCGTCAAAAAAAAATTTTTTTTTTAATATTAATCTTAATTCGAAATGCTGCTTACGCTTTGATGCAGAGTTTGGTATGAAATGTTGATGGAGATAAAAACAAGTCGAAGAATAGTTGAATGCTCCTTTTTGGTGATGGGGAATATAAGAGAAACATAAAATCTCAAAGAAAGAAAGAAAGTAAGCCGTAAATATCATGAATGTTTTGAAATAGTTACAATGGCTCATCGACGGGACTTGAACCCGCAATTTCCGCTTCAGTACCACAGGCGTACATGCGTACAAACCGCTCAAATCCGTAGATTTGATAAAAACCGAAAAATCTAACAATTTGATGGCCTTTTTTTGTCGTCAGTTTGAATTTTCGTTTATCTGTACAATTCCTATTTGGAGCATCGATTCGTAAAATCGTAGAAGTGCCCAAATCCGTTGATCTGCGGAGAAATCATTACATCTGGCCTCTGGCCACGCTGATCATTCACCACTGACTAGAGATTTTATCTGAGCGCGCAAATGGTCGATTGCTTCGGGATTCCTTTGAAAATATGATAATTCTTAGGTACGAAGACGTACAAAGACGAACTCAGAACATTAGATTGAGTTGAATGTTTTCAGTAAATTGTCAGTTAGCATAGCATGGCATAGTATGAGGTGACTACACACATCTTGCATTGGCTGATACACGAGTTACAACTAACGATCAATCCCGACACGAGATGCCAAGTATTTGGATTCAATACTCGTTTCAAGTGCTGATATTGAGTATTAGTGTGGTACCACAATGCACACCATGGCAAGTCAATGTAATCATAGAAGGGATAGTTTGAAACAGCTAAATAAACTTTTCAGGTGCAGAGAACTCATGCAACCCTACATACAGTGGTTGCTGTTTTCAGACAGGAGAGGGGAGGGTTTTTTTTATGTTTAAGGGAATCCTACTTGGCAAATAGGATTTATGAAACATAATGTTATGATTTACAAATAATTTCAAAAAAAAAAAAACAAATAAACACAAAAACAATGGAACGAACTCACCAATTTTGTGATGTACTCAGCTAAGTTCATGGGGGCCTTTCTAAGATGTTGAACCAACTGACCACCTTTCGAAAAACTAATGTCAATCCATATTAAATAACACATAATTTCTACAAATTTTCACTATTTTCATATTTACTGAAGAAAATTAGGAACTTGAAAAAAAAACGTCATTTCCCGGTCGCTGACTACTTTGATCTGCAGTTTTCAGTAAATTGTCAGTTGATTAAAAATGAATAATCATAAGTTATGGTCCATAACCGATTAAGAAAAATTCATGAAGAAAATCTGTAATCATCAAAATATTTATTATGTTCTTAATTAATTTACATGTTGAAACTTGTTTTCGTTGAACAAAACAACTCATGATTTCAAGAAGGCCAATCCCATTAACTGATGATAACATTTTTTTGCTTTTATTTATTCGCTCTTCGTTAATGTACATACACTTATTATTTATTTTAATGAATAAGTACCTTCAGGTATCAGAATAGGGGTAGGCTGAATAGTTATCTAAACGTTATCCAAATATAGGGGAAAATTGTGCCTGAAACCGTTAAAACATATGTTTTTTTCCAAAAAAAATAAATATAGTAGTTGGCCTGCGCCTAACAAAACTTTAGTAGGGGAGATAAGGGCATAAAGGGCACCCGGGGCAAACTAAGCACTCCACTTTTCTACAAAAGTACGTATTTTCTTATATTTTCATGATGATTAGTTCCGTACTTCCTTTAGTATTAATTTTCCAGCAAAAAATAAATCTCCTTATAATTTTTACAGATATATTTAAGAAAAACTCGGTTCTCAAGTGACAAAAATATTATAATTTTTATGCACTGGAAAATAAGATTTTATGATCGTTAAATCGTCTTAATCTATAATGTACGCACTGCAACACATTGTTTCTCAATTTTCACCATCACTCAATTTTTAGTTTTTCACTATTATTAATTTTAAAACACGTTTTTACTTAAAATTGTTGACTCAGGGCGAACAGAGCACAATTATTCGGGACACGATGAGCGTTTTCTCCCGTAGCATCTAGCAGCGAATTCAACTCAATGTAGTCAACTGAATGATAGAGCTACAGCTTGACTAGTTTAAATCTGACGATTTGACCTATTGGTAAGATGTCGGAGAGGTAATCCAGTAGGCTCAAATTCGATTCCTGTTTGTAGAGATTTTTTTTTCATTTACCATTCATGATCAATAATTTTGATTGTTGCATTTCATGACTATTAGCTTCTTGGCGTAACATAATGTATGAGTGTGTGTGAATTGCTTGTATTCTACAAAAAGTCATACATTGCTTTAGTATTGCTTTGTTTGATGGATCTACGCCTCACCATTTGGTGTAAAATGCATCGATCATGAATGGTAACTGAAAAAAAATAACCTCGAACAGGTATTGAGCTCGAGACTACTGATTACCTCTCCGACATCTAACCAATATGAAAAATCGTCAGACGAAACAAGTCAAGCTATAGCTCTATTATTCAGTTGACTTCATCGAGTGAAATTCGCTGCTAGATTCCACGGCAGAAAACGCTCATTTTGCCCTGATTAATGATGCTGATACTGCCCCAGTGAGGGTTCTCATTATGCCCCTACAGTGACTTATTTTCAGGTTTCGGATTTTTTTTAAATGCATTTTTAAACGTTTTTATCTACCGTTTCAAGTATAATCCAGTTAGAAAATAGTCTTTTTTAGTTTTTAAAAAACGAAACAACGATGTAAGTCACATATTATAGCTGTTTTCTATGGTTAAATAGGCGTCTTTTTTGGGCATTATGCCCTTATCTCCTCTATGTAATGATAATGTTTTTAATAAATTCTACCCGCTCGTTTTTACCATCTTTCAATTCTTCTAACTTTTTATCCGTCTATGAAATTTCATACTCTTAAGATGTTTTTACTTAAGAGGACATCACTTTTGAACGATTAGGCCGATAAATTAAGTAACAAATATAAATTACGACGATTAATCTTTTCATTAAATATGAAAGTCTTCGGAATAGACTACTGACCAGCTGCAAATGCTCAAAAAAATTCATCTGGTGCCAAGAAAGTTACAGATATTGGTAACGCATAAGGAAATATTTCTTTAATTTTTTCTAGTTCATAACCACGGAAAATGTGAAAAAGTGGTGTAAAATCCGTACTTTGAAATCCATGAATCGGCAAAATTGTTTTTGTATCGTTCGATTTTGAAAGCACGAATTATAGAATTTTTATAAAATTTTCAAACGTTGCTGTTTTCTAACTTTTTATCAATTTGCGATGTCTCAGATTTTCTTACACGTAAATTCAACTTTGCTCTTGATTTTAAGTATATTTGCTCAAGATTTCCGAAATAAGACAATTATAATAGTCATAATAACAACAGCGCTTTGATCTTTTACAAAAATGCAAAGTTGAATTAAGGTGATAGAAAATCTAAAATTGTTAATTTTTAAAATGTTTGAAAATTTGTCAAAAATTGTGTGTTGCGTATTTTAGAATCTAAAGATGCGAAAATGTATCAAATTACGTAAACATTCCAATCCACTCATCAAAATTTTTCATCTTCGACTGAAACAGATTTGACAGATCATTGATTGAGCAGTATGGTTTTACACCACTTTTTATATTTTTTGTGTTCTTGATTAAAAAAAAATATATCCTTGAGTGCAACATAAGACATTAGGCATAAAGGCATAAGCCATTAAGTGAAATTTTTAAAGCATTTGATAGTTGTTCTATAGTCTTTTTCTGGAGCATGTTTTATTCAGTACTAGCTGATCCTATACGAACTCCGTTTCGCTTTCAATTTAGAATATGTCATGAACAGATTGAATGAATGTCAATTGCCAGGCATTTTCCAGATGCATTTGCGAATGCATTGTTAAGCAATAGTTGAAAAAATGTTTAACACGTTATATGTATGATCGCTTTGTGTTCTGGAACAAACGGGTCACCATGAACCACCCTAAGAGACGAAATGACCCAGTAGCAACATGGCGATGCTGCGTGCATTAACGGCTGAGATCCGCGCCAAAATCATCGGCTTTTCCTCGGCCACGAAGAGGATTTTCCAAAGGGTCGAGCCCAAGTCAGCCCAAGATTCGTTCTCTTTTCGCACCCAACCACCATCGGAGACAGATCATCACGGTAATAAGTCGGAGGCCCGAGCGGCCAAGTCAGAGGCCAGCATGGCCATAGTCAGAGGCCCTGAGAGGCCAGAGTTTGTGTCAGAATAATTGTTGTCGGAAGTCCAAGTTTGTAATTAGTTTAAGATCGGTAAAATACAGTCCACTATTTGTAATGTTTTTTGAAAGAATGTGTGCGATTTATTATCGAAGGAAGAAAGGTCTGATGCTATCGATCCTGCCATCAGGGGCGATCCTGAACATGGTCCTATCGAGCCAGATCATAAAAACCAAATCGATTAGCATCAGTACGGTACGGTACGAATGGTATGTATGAGAGTGAGCGAATGTGAGTTGAATTTGAAATTGTGTATTCGAGCTTTGTTCAACCTATTCAACCCTCTTTGATCGAGAATTCAAAAAATGTGTGGAAATCTACTGAAAGTTCAATATTTCAACTAATGTTGATCAATCGTCGTTGTGCCAAAAATCTATCATCGTTCGAAGAGAAATGGTAATAGAAAAAATCTACTTACGTGTTGTCATGTGTGTCGTCATCGAGGATAATCAGTCATTACCTTTGTTGTAGAGTTATCAATCATATGCATTTCGTTCGAACAGTCGTGTCTTAAGTTTCTCGGCTTTCAATCACTATTGGTTCTTCAAATGTTATGAATTAAACCAAAGAATAAGACGGACACATATGTATGTCAAATCACAAATTCACCACACCAAGTTCTGTTCAATCGCAATTTATGTTGTTTATTGTTCGCCCATTAAAAGTATTTTCGTGTTCGCAATATAGTTCATTCCACGTGACAAAATAAAAATTGAGTATATGGATGTTAAAAATGTAATGTTCATGCTACAAACAATGTGAAATCTCTTATTTCTATCAGCCAGATTAAACGAAACAGTCAGGCTAGTCTCTGGAGTTCACAGTCTTTGCGCAATTCACCACATTTCTATCAGCATATCACACTTCGTCGTTCCACAAAAGAGGGAACTCTTCGGAAAGCGGAACGAGTAGGAATGTCAGACAAAGAGAGAACGGTTACCAAAACGATGTTAAAATTTTAGAATCGTCATACAAGTGATCCTCGGTTCTACTTGAAATTTCGCAGGTAGTTGGTAAACAAGAAAGTGTTTCGTCGTTTCTTTTTATTGCGCGAGTTCACAAATGCATTTTCTAGCATGAAGAGTCATAGTGGTTTATCAGTCCCTCTTTTTTGTGTGCCGAATTCATGTCGAATAACGTCCGCTAAAATATCATGTGCTCTGTTGAAGGCTATTCCTAGCGATTTCGTTCTGTTGAAGTTATACGAATGTCACCACCACAGTGTGCAGTGTTCACATAGTAAGAACAGGCAGGAAGGATCTAAGAACAAAATAACACTCAACGGACAAAAAGACGGAAAAATCATCGGGGGTTCAAGGTAAACAATAATAACATTTATTTGTAAATTTAATGCATTTTATGAACTATTCCGATTATTATATCACCCGTTATAAGCCTAAATTTTCATAGCTTTTATCATAGTTTTTGTGAACACAATGTCAGTGTCACTTGACCACTGTCATCCAATGCAACAAAGACTCAATGGAATGCATGTTTGATTCAAGGATTCAATTAACATCAACTCATTTCGTCGAACCTTGTTGTCATCCGTCAAGTCTTCTCATCTCAAGGTAGTGTGGTTTATAAGATTTAAATAGAATATACTGTCGCAGTTGGATCCAGATGGAAATTACACTTATCGTCGAAGTTGTGGTGAAAATCAGTTCGGTTCACTTAGAGGGTTGGTAACTGAAATTCAGCATTACTCATGATGCTTTCATTCAAGTTCGGAAACATACTACCTACTGTCAGAATGGCTCACGTTTGATTCACTGTTGTCGGAATCGTTTAAGTTGGATTTTTATGTTGAGATAATGATGAAACTCAATTAGCCGGTATTTTTTGTTGCCTTGTTTGTCGAATAAACGAAATGCAATTCATTCAGATGCTTTTTTACAATAACTGCGGGAATCATTTAATTCATTTTGAAAATTCATTCGGAAACTCTTGGCATCACTGAAAACTATTATGATTTACATACATGCACCATGTTGGAAACTCGGTGAATGATGGTTGAGAATCGATCACTCTAGACAGAATCTATCAATTTCTGGTAATCAGTCGGCAAATCATTACGAAAATCTTCGGGAATCATACACTATACAAAATCATTTAGGTTGCTTTATTCAAAGTTGGAAACATTCACGATGGTAGTCATTCGGTTGGAATCAGTCGTATCTATTCAAGGTTTTCTCGGAATCATTAAATTCAGTTTGATAAAATGTGATTATATGATGTTTGCGAAATGGCCATACACTTATTTAGAGCCATTTCGAGAATTAATCCTTTTTTGGAATTTCATTCAGCCAATCGGCTTACATCGAAAGCAGAATCATATTTACAGTTTTCTACACTTACATCGGAGTTTATCTTGGGACAATGTTGGAACTAAGTCAGTCGGTAATTTCTCGGGAAAACGGTTAGAAAACCATTCAGTATAGAGGGACCTGGACCAGGTACGCCTCGAATAAGTCAGCAAACCATTCAGACTATGTCAGAACACCATTCAGTACAGAGGGGCCTGAGCACAGCGAATCAGGTGCGCCTCGAAATGGTCAGCAAATCATTCAGATTTACTTCAGAACACTTAACAATACACTTTACAAAACAAAGGGAACCAAGCGGGGTTCCATTCGGTTGTCATTCTGGCCGACATCATTCGGTCAGCAATTCGGTTCGGTGTTATCCGCATTTATGTTCGGAGTAGGCGTTGGAATTCGTTTTTCGGTTAACCTGATCGCGGGATCAGGACATTTATGTGACGGTTTCTTTCTGCTGTGTCTTTTCTGCAATCGGGCATGGCAATACCAGGGCTTTCCAGCGCGCCTCCGAACACACAAATTACTTCCGGAAGTTTTTTGTGCAGTCACTCCGCCATCAGGAGTTATCGGGAATCCAAGGGATTCAATTATTCGGTATCAGTCGGTTATATCATTCGGTACTTTTCAGAGTTGCGTTGGATTTCGGTTTTCGGATAGTCTGATCGACGGGATCAGGACTAGCATTTGGCGGTTTCTCATCAAGCATCATCCTGGATTAAGTACCAGGACTCTCTAACGCAACTCTGCATCACACACATCACTTACACACACAATCAATCAATCGGAATGAAGCTATCAGAGTCTGAGTCATTGAAGATACGGTTTGACTATTGGTCGGGAATTGGTATGTCAGCTACCCATTTAGAAAAACGGTCTGTGAAAATTGTTGGAAAATCATTCAGAAACACGTTCAGAAAAACATTCAGAAAACTGGTCAGAAAAACAGTCTGAGAACATTGTTGGAAAATTATTCAGAATTGGTTGTTGAGAAAACATTTTGAGAAAAAGTCAGCAATACAGTTGGACAAAAAGTCAGAAATGAGTCGGAATGAAATGTATGTTTGAGTCAGTATTTTATGTGTTTGTATTTGGGTCTGATATGTGTCGGTAGAGCTTGGGAACTAGCATGTTCGGCTCAGTTGTTGGAAGTCAGAGCTTGGAGAGCTCAGAATTTGGAGGTCAGAATATGGCTTGGAAGCAAACAGCAAATGAATCGGCATCAGGGCGCTGATCGTGGTTAGGAGTATCAGATCAGCGTCCAAGATTTCAAGCTAAGTATTTTGGAACTCCTATAACATACAAGAAAAGTGATACTTCCTTTCCCAAGCTATCAGGCAAGCATCGAGACCACTATCGGACGAAGGCGGACAACCAGAGAGGTTGCAAAATTCGGTAACGAGAGCAGTGGCGGCATTCAAACGGCATCCGATGTGGGTCAACGGCGGGCGGCAGTACAAATGGCTGCGACAAATGGTTCAGCACAACACCAGGTCAAAAATGCGTCATCAGCGGTCAGCACAACAGGAAAATTTTGAAATGCGTACGTTCCGTCACCTTTCAAGGCGGGCGGCATGTTCTGGAACAAACGGGTCACCATGAACCACCCTAAGAGACGAAATGACCCAGTAGCAACATGGCGATGCTGCGTGCATTAACGGCTGAGATCCGCGCCAAAATCATCGGCTTTTCCTCGGCCACGAAGAGGATTTTCCAAAGGGTCGAGCCCAAGTCAGCCCAAGATTCGTTCTCTTTTCGCACCCAACCACCATCGGAGACAGATCATCACGGTAATAAGTCGGAGGCCCGAGCGGCCAAGTCAGAGGCCAGCATGGCCATAGTCAGAGGCCCTGAGAGGCCAGAGTTTGTGTCAGAATAATTGTTGTCGGAAGTCCAAGTTTGTAATTAGTTTAAGATCGGTAAAATACAGTCCACTATTTGTAATGTTTTTTGAAAGAATGTGTGCGATTTATTATCGAAGGAAGAAAGGTCTGATGCTATCGATCCTGCCATCAGGGGCGATCCTGAACACTTTGTCTGTCGTTTGCTACTAAATTTGAAATCAGGAATAAAAAAAAAACCCGTATATGAATTTTTGTCTCGATGCGATGCAAACTCATGTAATTATTGTAAAAACAAATTTAATAGTTGATATGGAAGACCCCCTTTTTGTAGTTTGATACAAATATTGAAATCAGAAATCAATTCTGTACCAACACGTGAAAAGGATGTATCTCCATATATGGCGAATCGAGAAAAACGCGTTTGAAAAAAATACAACCAATTTTAAATTGCTAATTAAAAATCACTTGAAATCTTTACTTGTTATGAAAGACAAACGATTTTTAGAAGCATCCCCCACATGTTAGAATAGAGGGATATCCATTTTCATGAAAATACAACGCGCTGTCGTAGATAGAACCTTGCACACGTAATATTTTGTCTAACCTGTTTATACACCCTTTGCTATTTTCTCATTTATAGCTGCAATTTTAAGCTCGCGTTCATTTGCAACTATGTTTTTATGTTGAATAAAGTGTTAAATCTTTACCAACACATAAAAAGGATCAATCTCCATTTATGGCGTATCGAGAAAAACGCGTTTGAAAAAACTACAACCTATATTAAATCCCTAATTAAAAGTACTAGAAATTTTTGCTTTTTATGCAAGACAAACGATTTTTAGAAGCATTTTCTATGTGTTAGAGTAGATGAATATCAATTTTCATGAAAAAACAACGCGCTATCGTAGATAGAACCTTGCTCACGTATTATTTTATCTCCCGTGTTTATACACCCTTTGCTATTTTTTTTTATTTTTAGCTTTAGTTATAAGCTCGCATTCATTTGCAACTATGTTTTTATGTTGAATAAAGAGTCAAATTGATTATTTTGAGTTTGTTTGCGGAGTAGTACCGAAAAATTGTTTCGGAGTAAAGGATGTATATCCATGTAATGGCAGTTCTGGTTTTAGAATGTTTATAGATCCTTTACTCAAATTAAGTTTTCAATGTAACGGAATATTATTTTCTCAAAAGGGTTTTACCGTTAAGTAGAGCAACTGTTGGCCTATCATGAGGTGCTGAAAATGGGTTTTGTTTACTTTTGGAGATAGATCCTTTTCACGTGTTGGTACAGAATTGACCGTCCCAATGCATTGCATAATAACGGCAATATCGCAAAAGAAAAACAGTGAATAGTTAATCTGGATGACCCCTTTGGCCGACCCCTTATCCAAAATTGGATAATTGGAATCAATTGTTCGTCCTTGATAATTCCTATATGCAAATTTTCATCTCAATCCGATGTAGATTAACGTCAAGATCGCAAAAAAGCGAACAGTTAATATGGATGATCCCTTGGGCTGGCCAAAGATGATTTTCATGCTCCTCCCTAACAAAAAGTACGTCTTGGTGGCCTAGTGGTTAGTGTGGTAAGACGGTAATCGCTAGCCCACTGATGGCATGGGTTCGATTCCCATCTCGGTACTGGGTGTTAAATGTTAATTAAGTTGTCCACGTCATTTATTCAGACTGTAAAGCCTAAATCGGCTAAGACGGTGTATGTCTTTTTTTTTAAATGTCTCGAAATCCCATACAAACTTTAGGCTCGTTGAGCGATTCTTTCCCGTGATTCGATCTGGCCCAAATTTGGCATGAGACCTTCTACTAGACCTAGGATGAATTCGAGCCTACAGCGCATACCTTTTTAAAATGTAGGGCCATATGGGGCACTCTAGTACATGCTCAAACTAAGTGTTAAGGTTTTGATCATTTAGAATCCGGACAGTTGCAAACGTGTGTATCTTTAAAACTATTCATTTGATCGAATAACTTTCTATGGAGAAAATAAAGGTGTTAATATGATATTTAATGTTAAAATAAAAAAAATATTGTTCATTACAAGAGATACTCTTATTTTATCATAAAGTCGCTTTTTTATCTTCGTACACTTTTTTCAGTCATGTACCTATTGATCTATTGTTTTTACCACAGAAGCAAAACTTTTGCAAATTCATGATAATTTACACTAATTCACCTGAGAGAATCAACTGCAATCAAGTTTGAAATTTTTTCGTGAGTTGGCATTTCGAAAAATTTGACCTATTAGAGTATGGTGGGGTAAAATTACGACCTTAGTGCTATCCTATTTTTAGAAAATTTTGCCGGTTGTTTTCCAAAAAACCAAGAACAACATATGATTCTCAAGACATTTATCTCTCTTCTACAAAATTACAAAGATAATCGATCGACGCATAGCAGTAGTGAAAATGTCTAACTGCTATTGAAACGTACTCTTGTAAAGTCTTCGTACTAAAGTCTTGTTGAAACAAAACGATGCGCTGATGTTTTGAGAGCATTTAAAAAGATGTTAAAATTTTCCGTTCAGATTTACTTCAGTAGACCCTTCGTACTTTTGCCTCATTTGCAGTTCGTACTTTTGCCTCTTCAAGGTTTCTTATGATTCACAGTTTATTTTGCAGAACAGAGACATAGTATTTGATAGTGATTTGATAGGCATTTGATAGTGATTAAAAACATCTAAAAAGACGCATTAAAACTTTCCTTGAAATCCCGACTTTTGATTGCTCAAACATGTTTGCCGTTATTTGAAATATTACATCAATCAAGCAAAAAAGCTACTTTACCTCATTTTTCGGAGTATTTTCAATTTCTACGAAAAAAAATTATGTTGGCAGTCCAAATCACTATCAATCCACGCCAGAGTTTTGAATTTTACTGTTCTCGGTTTATGATGATCTCAAAACGTACTTTTACCCGACTCGTACTTTTACCCCACCTTACTCTAAATTCGGTTTGACAATAAATTTCTTTGTCCATCAGAACACACCCAGCGTTACCACATATACACTCAGAAAAATATTATTATGTATGCCATAAGATTCTCTTATGAAGTGGCGCCATAAGAAAAATTAATGAAATTCATAAGATTGTCTTATGACGCGAATGAATTCTGAAGATGAACGCCTACTTCAATGAGAGGTTGTTGCTTTTCATAAGAGATTCTTATGGAAACAGTAAATCACTTTCTAATAAGAAAAATTCTAGATATTTCATGCTGAAAACATTCACTTTATTGTTTGCCAAATTTGTTTAAAATTAAATCATTCATGGTCACCATCAGCAGCGCATCAACAGACGGCTCCATCAAAGTTTTTTTTAGCCGCATCTTAATCTTCGACCTTTCGTTTTTTGCCGATCAGATTGCTGAAAAGTAAACAAATAATGTATTTTAGTAAACGTTCACACCAAAAACATCAAATCGAACTTACCATTCCGGAGATAACAATAAAATTTAACATTGAAGGAAAACTATAATTAATAACTATGAACTGGCGATTGCTTCGTACTGTTAGATGATGAAAAAAATCTGATGCTATGAATGAATGTGTTCATTATTTATTCACAATGCCGTTTCTTCTATTTTTCATAAGAACATCGTATGAAAATTTTAAGAATTTCATAAGACTCTTATGAAAAATAAGTTTGGACGCAAAAAAGCGGTTCATAAGATGCATCTTATAAAAATTATAATAAGAATTTGCCTGAGTGTACAGATTTTTCTGTAATCATACAGATTTTTTAGAAGTTTAGCAACCAAGAATCTGTGTTTACAGATTACAGGATTGTATCCCATTTACCCGAAAACCATTGCCCAGAATGAATTTTTCCCAGAATGACAAATACCCGAAATCAAACCCCAGAATGAACCATTTCCCAGAAAAAAAATCCCCAAAATGCACCATTTACCAGAAATTTTTTTCCCAGAATGGACCATTTCCCAGAATTTTTTCCCCAGAATGAAACATTTAACAGAATGGCACAAATCCCAGAGTTTTTCCTCTAGTATTTTTATTTGTTTTTTTTTTCTAATGAATTCTTGAATATTTCATATGATTCGAAATTATTTTTTCAAAATGATTTTATAAATAAAACCACGACTTTGAAATTTTCCAACGAAATTTATTTTATAACCAATACTGTGCTTTGTTTATGGTTTGGGTACTTTAATTGATTGTATCCCATTTACCCGAAAAACATTGCCCAGAATGAATTTTTACCAGAATGACAAATACCCGAAATCAAACCCCAGAATGAACCATTTCCCAGAAAAAAAATCCCCAGAATGCACCATTTACCAGAAATTTTATTCCCAGAATAGACCATTTCCCAGAATTTTTTTCCCCAGAATGGAACATTTACCAGAATGGCACAAATCCCAGATTTTTCTCTTAGTATTTTTATTTGTTTTTTTTTCTAATGAATTCTTAAATATTTCATATGATTCGAAATTAATTTTTTCAAAATGATTTTTCAAATGAAACTACGACTTTGAAATTTTCCAACTAAATTTATTTTAGAACCAAAATTGTGCTTTATTTATGGTTTGGGTACTTTAATTGATTCAATGCTTACCATGGTCCTTTAAAAAAACCGTTTTGGTATCCGACTCCTCACGCTGCGCGTTCGAACTTGAAAGACGTTTTGTCCTTCACGCTGTCGCGTGGCGGACGGGGCTAAGGGATCACCCCTAGCTTTCACGCAGACCTAGGAAGCCCCGGCAGACCTAGACCAATGTCTTAGGACCGCCGCTTCCGACGGCGGGTCGGCGGCCTCCTCGGATTTGGGAGCTTCGGCGGCTTTGTGCCGCCTCAGCCCCTTCATCCTCGTTGGTTGCGGCTTTGCCGCAAAAGAATAGAGTTATGAAACCCCGTTTTTTTTTTGTAACAATTCTTTTTTTAAAATAATTTCTAGTAAGGGTAAATGTTTTCAATTTTCTGGGAAATGGTTCTTCTGGCGAAAAAATTTCTGGTACATGGTTCATTCTGGTGAAAAAATTTCTGGGAAATGGTACATTCTGGCGAAAATTTTTCTGGAGAATGGTTCGTCTGGGGAAAAAAAATTCTGGGGAATGGTTCTTTCTGGCGATTGGAATTCTGGGGATTTTTCATTCTGGGCAATGGTTTTCGGGTAAATGGAGTACAACCGATTACAGATATTTAAAATTTATGCAGATTTTATACAGATTTTCTGCAAATCAAAAAATTTTAGGGTATTTTGAATAGACTTAATAATTTGCTTCAAGATCCACCGTTCAAGCCAATTTTAATTGTCACATCCGCCAATTTGAACAATCTTCAAGATCAAAGATCGGGACCGTAACATTACAGCGTTTACCACGACAAGCAGGGGTTTGAAAAAAGGTTTGAAACCCGTGTTTTTGAGATTCATATATCAAGATCAATCTCTAAAATACACGAAATGATTCTTTCAAGTTTCAATGCTAGTTTGATACCATTTAGGTACTTATTCTAACAGCTTTCGACATTTTCCTCTTGAGGAAGGACACAGTTTAAATTTATATTTAGCAAAAGATATCGAATCAAAAGTTTTCATGATCGAATATTGCCCGTTGCACTGAAAGTTTGATTTCTTAAAATCTTTGTAGCCGCAGTAATTCGAACAAAGTTAAACCAAAAGCCATTCACGTGTATCAAAATGACATGATTAACACTGATTTGATAGTCCGCAGTTATGAGGGGCACAATTGAATTCAGTGTGCTACGCATTATAAAAAGGTAATCGTAGGGCAGCGTTAAATAGTATTCGGAATCAAAATTTTCGATACAGATTTCAATACAGATTTTTGAGATTTTACACAGATTAAAAAGATTTTTTGCCTCGAAAATACAGATTTTATTGTGGCAACGACACACCTGTCACATTGGGTAAAAACCGGTTGCACAGATTGCGATCAATGCGAACTGTTCACTTTTAATACTTGGTGTCTATTCAATGAGGCAACACTATTTGCCGGAGATGGATTTACTGCATAGTTGAGGGACCAGCATTCAGTTATCCCCAATAACCATAGACTTTTTCCCATAGTTGAGATCAAAAGTTCCACTCCTATGCTTGATTTGAACTTCGTGAGCATCCTAGAGTGGCTTCTCATACTTCTTAACCATTGCACACTGGTACAGAACATCAATCTAGCGGAACTAAATTAGCGCCCAGGGATGAAAAGATAGAGTTTTGATGTCTTCGACAACATTGCATAATTTTACAAGGCGCATACTTTGAAATAAAATATAGAGTCGAGGGATCCACCCATAGCAAGATAAAAATGCTTACTTTTTTGTTAAGCATTTTAGAGCTTTGGTTTTTTCAACAAAGTTGTTTATCTTAACAAAATATTCAACTTTACTGAACAAGTCAAAGTTCTACAATTTCATTCTAAGGAGTTAAAAGGAAATTATAAAAAAAACCTTGAAAAACAGTTTTTAAATCTGAAACGTTGTAGGTAAGAGAAAATAAATTTTCAGTCTTCGAAACAAAGTTGAAAAAAGTTAGGATCTACAATTGTTTAGTACATTATGATGTGTTTTGAAATGGCTGAAGCGCTGTAGAAAGCATTTAGTGTAATATATTAATGATTTTCAAAGAAAAGTTTAGCGAATTGCGCAAATTTTCGCACTATCAGCCAATGTGGATTTTGTTTTTGGTGTTAAGAGAAATCATTACCATATAAAACTAAGGTGGAACTCGGTGGAACTCGAAGCAATTTTAAGATTGAAAATCTAGTATTTTGTTCACAAATATCACGTTTTTTAAACACTTTATATTTTTTTAGTTTATTTGATACAGTGAACTTTCAGAATTCTGAGAATTTGAAATAATTATATGATTTAACCGGTTTTCCGTTTTAGATTTATCAAAATGTTCATAGATGCTTTACTCAAATTGAGTTTGTAATTCATCTAAAACTTATTATCTCAAAAGTGTTTTTTTCGTTAAATAGAGCAAAAATTGGCCTGCCATTGAAAGCTGAAAGCTACTTTAATTTTGGAGTTAAATCACTTTCACGTGTTGGTACAGATATCATTTATATAATGATGTACAAATTATATTGATAAATTTGAAACAGAAAACCGGGTAAATCATCTAATTATTTCTTATTCTCAAATTCTGCAAGATAATTGCATCCAAGAAACTAAGAAACTAATTAAGTGTCTAAAAAAAGTGATATTTGTGAACAAAATACTAGATTTTCAATCTTAAAATTGCTTCGAGTTCCACCTTAGTTTTATATGATAATGATTTCTCTTAACACCAAAAACAAAATCCACATTGACTGATAGTTAGGGTGGTCTAACCGGTTTTACCGAAACCGGTAAAACCGGTAAAACCGTCCATTTTCTCAATACCGAAATACCGACTTTTGGGACGGTAAAAAACCGATATTTCCGGTAAAATTTTCATCTTTCAATGGCGTTGTAATAAAATTGACACTGCAAAATGTTTTGTTAAATCAAATATGTATGAATACAAATACTCAAATTTTGTTCAGTCAGCTTCAAAATCTAAGCTTACTTCAAGGTTTATGTGAGATTTGATTATTGCTTAAAGTTGTCGATGTAACTTTTTCAATTAAAACTATAGTGGCGTTCAGAAAACCATTGTAAAGCTGCCATCTCTCTTTTAGATGATTTTTTTTTCATGAAACTTTACTCATTTTAGTTCTGCTATCAAGCTAAGTGTACAATGACTGAAACTAAGATACAGCTATAAGAAATTTAAAATTGCTTCACAATAATCACTGTATTTTTCATTAAAAAACTGAAATTTGATCAAAAGATGCATAAATGTTTAATCTATAAAAAGGCCAAGTTAGTCGAAATCGTTCTAAGCAGTGCCAGGCTTTCACAAATTTAAAATTTGATACCATAAATGTTGAAAACTGATTTGAAACTTCGTACTTTGTTTAAAAAAAAATGTTTAAACAAAGTCAGCATTTAAACACATGTGCTTGTGTGAAATTTCTCTATCAAAATTGTCAAGAACTCTGTTGTAACGCTGTAGAAGCATTTTCTTTTTCCAGACAAAGCAGTAACAAAGTTTTTATAAAATTGAAACAGTACTATAGCAACAAAGAGCGTATGGATCAGACCCGAACAACTATATTTATTGCTGAGTTTTGACTTAATAGATTTTTATTTCTATTTGTTCGTTTTTATTTTGGAAAGGCAAACTCAATGCAATCACGACCTAGGGTGCGGGGTAAACATCCGTATTTTTGACAACAAAAATCTGTAACTCTGTGAGTCAACCAGAAATTTTGTAATTTTTTTGTGTTTAGCCTAATCAGATTAAGTTTTTTTTTAACCGTAAAATCTTGTTGTTTATCAAAATATATATATTTTGTATATCATTTTTTTAAAAGACTTTTTAAAACTTATATGTAATTAGTAAAATCTGTTCTTAAATCTGAATACTGTAGTACAGAGTACAGAACAAAAATTCGTTTAAAATTATATGAAACTTCTATAATTTCTGCAACCTGACAGCTTAATAAGGCCGGAACAAATTTCAAGTCCTTCTTTTGTCACTCGGAGTTGAAACATCGCGGGGGGGGAGGGGGGGTACAATAAAAAATAATCCGAAAAACAAATAAATAGGAATAAATTGCACGAAATATTTTATGCAACAAAATTTCATACTATATCATTTCATAAAACCTACAAATGTAGTAATTTTTCATCAAAAAATTCAATAAAACGAAGAAAACAAAAGGTGAAATAACTCTCATCTTCCCAAATTTAGTTTTCTGGTCTTGTAATCTTTCGGATACTTGAGTTTTTTTTCGAAATTTACTTAAAATACTTCAAACTTTATTTATTCCTCCCTTCGGGTTTTTGGAAATTTCGAAGGGAGGGGTGACAAAAGAAGAAATTGATATTTGTTCCAGCCTTATAATAAAGAAATGACGATGATAAATATTACGATTATCATGAGGATGATGATGGATTTCTGACAAAGGGATAATTTAAAGACACAATACCACATTTTTCAATCGAAAATGTTGCTAAATCTATTGCGTTATAAATTCTGAGCATTTTATGCCATTACTACTGAAATTAGACGAAACTTTATTCGATTTGCTTTGAAAATACCGGTTTTACCGGTTTTATCGGTTTTATAAATTATAAATACCGAAATACCGGATTGGATAAAAACCGGTAAATCCGACCACCCTACTGATAGTGCGAAAATTTGCGCAATTCGATAAACTTTTCTTTGAAAATCGTTAATATATTGCACTAAATGCTTTCTACAGCGCTTCAGCCATTTCAAAACACATCATAATGTACTAAACAATTGTAGATCTTAACTTTTTTCAACTTTGTTTCGAAGACTGAAAATTTATTTTCTCTTACCTACAACGTTTCAGATTTAAAAACTGTTTTTTCAAGGTTTTTTTTTTATAATTTCCTTTTAACTCCTTAGAATGAAATTGTAGAACTTTGACTTGTTCAGTAAAGTTGAATATTTTGTTAAGATAAACAACTTTGTAAAAAAAACCAAAGCTCTAAAATGCTTAACAAAAAAGTTAGCATTATTATCTTGCTATTGGAGGACCCCTCGACTCTATATTTTATTTCAAAGTATGCGCCTTGTAAAATTATGCAATGTTGTCAAAGACATCAAAACTCTATCTTTTCATCCCCGGGCGCTAATAATTTAGTTCCGCTAGATTGATGTTCTGTACCAGTGTGCATTGGGGTTAAAACAATCAGAAAAATCAACAGTTCATGAGTTTTCAGGTCGACAATGAAGAATTTTCAAAGCTATTGTGCAAAATTATTTTTATCATGTCGTTTTGCAAATATCTCAAACACACGTTATCTTGCAAATCTGAAAAAATAGGCTAGATAGTCCTTTTCATAACCAACACCGCTGCTAAAGTTTTGCATTTGAAGTGCCCTGATACTAAATGATCATAGCTTTACTTGAAAATCAATTTTGTTCGATAGAACTTTTACCATTAATCTCTTATAGAACATCCCGGCATACCTACAAGGCGGCATAAAAGCCAACAAATTATGAACGCGCGTGGGTGGATTGGATGGGAGAACGGAATTCCAAATGTTTATGTTTGCACAGATGGGAACCTCACTCGGCAACAGTCGTCGCTCATTTGCTCCATCTCTGTATAGCTAGGTTTGCTGCTATTCGGATGCTAGTCAACTTGTGGGTGTAGTTGTGATTCGGTTATTACATTTGACGCAGCATCAATGTTTGCGCTTCCCGAAGGTAGATATCTGAGAAGAGGTGAGGGGGTGGGCCGGATGGGATATGTTTTGGGTTTTTCGAGAAAGGGATCCGGAATGGAATGGGAAGCGGAGAATGACTGACGACGACTTAATTGTCTGTCATAATAATCGGCTGCGGTCGTCGTTCGAATGACGCACTCGGTGTTGACTCTATCAATATTTGTACAAAAGCCAATTGTATAACAATCTATCAATTTGAACATTACAAACCAGCAGCAGCAGTCGCTTGGCATGTAAAGAGTAATCCCTAGCTAGATGAACGATAAATGGGTAGGTGGGATGTTGCATTTTGAAGCAGCAATCTAGCTATCAATAGGCTGATGGTCGATTTTCTTTTCTGATTATCGGAACGGTTGATGCTACATTTAGGAGAAAGGGTTTTCAGTTTCGGGGCAATGACACTTTGGAATAGGCATATGATAGATGAAGAAATCTGTAGCCTTTGTCAAAAAAGAGGAAAAATTAGATACATACAACAGTGATGTTACAGAAATCAGTAACAGAAAGCATGGTAGATTTAGATTTCAGTGTTTCTAATTCATGTGTTCTGACCGTTGTATTTTACATGATAATAAAATTGAAATATCCTTTACAAACTTGGTGTTGTATTGAAATTTACGTCTGCTGACTGAAAAGATTTACCGTCAATTTCATTTACGTCTGCATTAAGAAATACTTATGACCTTTTCAATTGAGCATTAATTTCGTTTTCCTACCTCTTTAGTGCGACATCCCAATTAAAGCGATTCCCTGCCCTAGCGGAACACCTTCAGTATGTTTAATATCGTCATAATTGAGCTCCCCTCCGACCCTTCGAGAATGGACGTTCAAATCTCATTAATCGGGCAGAAAGTATCAATTATAATTTTATCCATCATTAGACGACCATAATCGTAACTCATGTGTCCTAATGAACTGAGCGCACGCCCGTTCGAAGACCCGACGTTGGTCGCCGCACAACTTATTTACCCTCCACCCTCGCCAGCCGATCCAACCATTGACGGACGTCGACGAACACAGCCAGAGCGTCGTCGTCGTCGTCGTCGTTCAATGGACAAACGACGGACCACTTCAAAAAGTACCTACCGAGGAGCACAGAACTGTCAATCGACCGAACTACATAATTCTTTTACGATTGGCAGCCGTCCAGGGTTACCATTTGCAGAAGACGGGGCTCCAGATATTTGCTGAAAACAATAATTGCACTTTTTTAACCCTCATTCGTCCCAGAAATGTTTACTTTTTAGAGTTCCTGAAGTGTCAATTTGACACTCCTGACTATCTTTCTTGTTTTTCAATCGATTTGTACAAAATTTAAAGTTACAGAAATCTCGTAATGTAACTTAAACATGTTTTCCAGACAATATTCAGCTACAACACTTCAGTTTTCCGCTTATCAACGCATAATAAAAAAAAAACCAAAAACTTGCTTTGGAAAAAAATGTAGATCAGTTACAAAGTGTTCAAATCCACTTAGTGTGAAAATCTTTCTGAATTTCTATAAGTTAGAGCAAACTACCGCTATCAGCGTCTGGTTCGTATTGAAAGTGGGTGGAACTCCCTATACTCATACTATCTGCGCCAAACACGCTGTACCCACCTACCTATTAATGTCTTATTTTAATACCGACGGTTGAGCGAAACCCAAAAATAACGCAAGCAGTCGCGTTAATTCTCTGGATTCACTTTTAGTTTTATAGTTACCATATTTTTAAATGTGGCTGGCGAATGTTTGATACCCAACCTTCGGGTAGTGATCTTGTCTAACAATTCCGATTCTCTACCTCCCCGTGGTGCTAGCTGGGGTGTGAGCAACCTCAGCGTGGATCGGGTACCGAACCCCGGTGGATGCTTTGGTCGTATGCTAACTGAGATAGGGACTCCGTACGCGTCCGTTCTCCATGTCAGGGGTGCAGCGTTAGGATTGCAACAACGTCCTGATGGTGTTCGGAACCCGAAACAGTAACATCCTCCTGCAACATAGTGGGGATAGCTGCGGGCCTTACGAACCCATGACTGAGAAAAACAACCAGCAACGAGTAATGAACAAGAAATTTCGGATGGAAATCGGCAAAGACCCACGCAACAAAAAAGGACTAGCGATTGGAAACTTGGAACATGGAACTGTCGATTTCTTAATTACATGGACAGTACCCACGATATCTTCAACAAATTGAAGAGCCGCAAATTCGACATCGTAGCGCTGCAGAAGGTATGCTGGAACAGCTCCAGGGTACGTGCGTTCCGAAATGGTCACACCATCTACCAAAAACCGAACACACACATATAGGATCTCAGTGGAACTTCATGGTTCTTTGAAGAGATCTAATTTTACTTCCTTAATCCGCCGACCTTGGAGGATAGCGTTTAAGTCTTCTAAGCCAGAGGTAATGAGATCGATTCTCGGTCACGGCATATATAGTACTCTTTCTGTGGGCTGGTGGTGTTAGCATTAGTAAGATGATAGCCATTGTACCCTTGAAAGATGTATGCTTTAGTGTTTAGGTAGAATTTAGATCTCTTCAAAGAAACATGAAGTTTCACTGAGATCCTATATGTGTGTGTTCGTTTTAAGACGTAAATTTTCAAGGATATGATGGCTAGCATCTTACAAATGTTAAAACCACCAGCCCATAGAAAAACACATGCAAGACACCAAGACGGTGGAGGAAAGTACGAGAAGTTAAGTTACAAAGTGTTGTCCCAAATTCTACTCCGCCACCTATCGCCACAAGCACACAGATTCGTAGGAAGTCATCAGGCCGGCTACATGTCCATGACGGACTAGATCTTTACACTACTGCAAATTCCCCACAAATGCCTTGAATGCCAAGTCCTTACGCACTATCTACTCATCGGCTTCAAAGCCGCATATAACACGATTGACCGCGACGAGCTATGGAAAATCTTGGACGAGACAAGCTTTTCCGGGGAGCTTACCAGACTGATCAAGGCGACGGTGAATGGAACGCAGGGCTGTGTGCGGATTTCGGGTGAATTGTCGAGTTCATTTGAATCGCACAGGGGGCTTCGACAAGGCGATGGTCTATCATGCATGATGTTCAACGTGGCGCTAGAAGGTGTTATTCGATGACCGGTGGGTGAAATGCGGAACACGATTTTCAACAGATTCAGTCAACTTATCTGCTTCAAAACTAAGTATATTTATGACTTCAATTTGCCCGGTTTGAAGTGGTGCTCCAACCATAGTACGCTCAACTTTTTCGACCCTTTCGAACGTCATACAGCGACTTTGAAGCAGATTAACAGCGTGACAAACGAAAACGGTCGTATGTTGGATCTCTAATTTGCCAGCGATGTGACTCGTGTACCTTCCGTTGTTTTGGTCCTTGCTCCGTACGTTAAAGCGGTCACCATCATCCTGCTTTATTGGTCTCACTCGATGTCACTTGACTTGCTCCTGTCGGAAAAAAGCACTCTTATAGTGTTTTCGTTTATTGGCAGTGGCAACCTAGTTACCCACGAGTTTTGCCCTAACTACTGTTATTATGTTCGTTTATTAATTCAGAAGTCCACTAGTTTTGCCCGAGATTTGAACCTCAAGCAGGCGGTTGCACCCCGTAAAAGTTGTCAGTGTTGGGGGTAAGCATAAGGATGAGTATAGCAACCATATATTTGCATCGTCCCGGGTAACGATTCTGTTTGTTTATTCAGAAAAAGTTTTGCCCCGCGCTTGTGGAGAAAAACGAAAACGGCATTATATTTTGACTTCAAGAACGCCGACTTTGGAGAGATTTCTCGTACCTTGGTTAACATCGACTGGGAATCTGAGCTCGACCTATCTGATCCCAACGCTGCGGCCTAAATCTTCTTGCACATCTTGAATTGAATTACGTTATCTATCGTCACGTACCAAAACACACTACTGAAAAGAATATACGGACTCCTTGGATCAGGACTTCACTACAACGACTAAAGATGGCTAAGAGATGTTCAATAATAACAAGTCAAAATCCTTTACCAATATGGACATTTATCGTAGGCTAAATTCTGTTTACAAAAAAGTCAGCAAACGTTGTCACCAAAACTATCTAGCTGGAGTTCAACGTGATCTCAAGTCCAGACTAAAATTGTTTAGGAAACATATTCAAAGTCAGCGGAATGAACCTGATTTGCCAACCCAAATAATACAGCTTCGACATCCCCTGAACATTTGGATAGTGCAGTCAGGAATATTGCGCCACTGGGCTTCTCTATAAACAACATTGCAGTTGAGGATGCATTCATCTCAAAGCAGCTAAGCTCAAAAATTTTTTCTCTACGGGTCCGGACAAATACCTGCTACTTGCTATTGAACGTTTTATACCTGTTTTGCTGACTCCTGCTTATTTTCCAAGCACCGTTTGATAGAGCTACCTGTATAAAAAGGTAACAGGAGAGATGTCAACAACTACCGGGGAATCTCGGTATTTATTATGCGCAGTAGCCAAACTATTCGTATTGGCCTGAGTCTGAGATACTAATACCAGAAAGGAGAAGAAGAAGGATTGCACTTTTAAATTTAAACACAGACGAAAACGCTTCTCTGTAAATAAATGAAAAAAAAAGATTAACTGTAATATTAAAATACTGGATGACTGCGAAACTTACCGACGCGCCGTGTACAGCATTCAAATCATAGCGTTCCTTGTCAGGTTATATCGGCCAAACACAAACCAAAGTTTCCAAGTCGTATTGAAAAAAAATCCTGCACGAAATTCGCTTTACCTGTAGAAGATTTTTTCCCCAACGTTCTGTTTAAGATTCTCCTGATTCCAGTTGCACATAATGCTGTGCCGTTCTCCGCAGGTGTCTACTCAGATAGTTGCTATAACTATCTGCTCGACCAAAGACCACCGACAAGTTCGAGTTCCTGTGCATTCGTAGACAATCCAACCCACATTATGGGAGAAACGAAGCTTCACGAGATTCAGGATGGATTTCATTCGAATTTCACGACATTTGAGTACTACTGCAGTCTAAGTGTGTACGTTGTTGACAAAGCCTCGAGAAGTCTTGGATTCTTATTTCGAGTGTCCAAGGACTTCAAGGATGTGTGTGTATTCCCTGAATAGTTTGTATTGCAGTATTGTTCGCTCTATCCTTGAATATGCATCAGCTGTTTGGTGTCCCTACTACCAGAATGGGACCGAAAGGATCGAGGCTATACAGCGGCGCTTCTTGCGATTCGCTCTAAGATACCTGCCTTGGCAGGATTCGTTTCACTTGCCAAGCTACGAACATCGATGCCGTCTCTCAGACATAGACACTCTTCAATCCCGCAGAGCTTCATTCGTCGCCGATCTCTTGACATCGCGAATTGACTGCCCCACGCGCCTGGAAGCCACTCCTCTAAAAGTGCGGACCACGTGGACTTAGAAACCAAGATCTTCGATTGTATGTTTCCATTCGATTGAAAAATTATGGAGCTAATAGCACTATCATCGCTGTTATGAAAACATACTACGCACGTTTCGACAGATGTTTTCCGTAGAAAAGTTTTAAGTATATTGAGAACCCTGTAATTAGACTAAGAACTCTTTTTGTATCAATTTTAAGTCATCATTTGGACCAATATGTGTTCCGATGATTTGTAATAAATATATTCCTAATGTGAATTTTATATTCGGCAAGTCAGTCCAGTTTCTAATAAAATTTTATTTTAATCCTACGTTTCGGTGTCGTATAACACCGAAACCGTCCGGTCTATTTTATGTTGGATTCCACTGTAAATATAGATAATTTTGTTGAACAAAGTGTAAAAAAATCTATGTTACATAATTAAATTTCAAATTTCAAATTTTCTACACACAAAACACTTATCAGTACTTTTAGGCGGTATGATTGTTAAAACATAGTTTCTTCTTGCATTGTTTTCGGGCTATCGGTATTTTTGGCGTTTGTTTTTATATGGCTATCGGTATTTTTGACATTTGGTTTTTTATAATTGTGTTTGTGTAATATATCTAATACTGAGGCAAAGATAGTGTTGAGATTGTTTACATCTGTGCGTTGGTTGACTGTATTCTTGGTGTTAAAAATATGACACATCTCTAAAAAGTTTAGAGTGTGTTTGTTGAAGCTACGATCCAGTACGCTAGTCTTAGGTCGAATGTGTGCCCTGTCTCTAAACTGTGTTCGATGAGAGCTGTGTTGTCTTTCTCTTTCTGTCTATTGGTTGCTGTGGTGTTGTTGACATTTCTAACTTGTTTTGTCCCTAGTACTTTCATGTGCTATGATGTCCTGAGAGTCGTTGGTCAAACGTATTCTTGGTGAGTCCAATGTATACGCATGGACAGGGCTCTTCACAGGGATCTGGTAATCCGCTTGTCCAGTAAAAACCGAGTTCGCTTGTCCAGTAAAAACAAGGTCACGGTCGACGGCGACGAGCAACAGATAGTCGAAAATTTTTCTACCTCGGCTCACTGGTGACTGCAGACAATGACATAGGGTGGTCTAACCGGTTTTATCGAAACCGGTAAAACCGGTAAAACCGTTCATTTTCCAATACCGGAAATACCGACTATTGAGACGGTAAAAAACCGATATTTTCGGTAAATTTTTCATCATTCTTTTGCATTGAAATAAAATTGACACAGCTAAATTTTTTTTAACCAAATGTGTATGAGTGCAAACACTCAAATTTTGTTCAATCTGCTTCAAAATCTAAGCTCAATAAACCTTACTGCAAGGTTTATATGGATTTGATTATTGCTAAAACTTGTCGATGTAACTTTTTGGATTAAAGCTATAGTGGCGTTTAAAAGAGCATTGACAAGCTGCCATCTCTCTCTTAGAAGATATTCTTTCATGAAACTTTTCACATTTCAGTTCAGCTGTTGAACTAACGCTCCACAACATTTAAAGACTGTTCAAATGTACAATGACTGAAGAAAAGACACAGCTACAAGAAATTTAAGATTGCTTCACAATAATCGCTGTATTTTTCATTGAAAAACTGAAATTTGGCCAAAATATGCAAAAATGATTTATCTATAAACAGGCCAAGTTTATCAAAATCGTTCTAAGCGGTGCCGGGCTTTCACATATTTTACTTCAAAACCAATAATGTTGAAAACTGATTAGAAACTTCCTACTTTGTTTTAAAACATTTAATTTTTCAACAGAGTCAGCAGTTAAACACATGTTCAAGTTAAGTCTCACATGTTCAAATGTTTGTAAGAAATTTATCTATCTATATTTTCAAGGTAATTGATGGAATTCTGTTTTTTTTTTATTTTAAGCGCTGTTGAAGCATTTTCTTTTTCCAGACAAATCTGTAAAAAGTGTTTCTTATATGTACAATTTGATAATAAAAAACACGTATGGATCAGATCCAAACAACTATATTTATTGCTGAATTTTGACTGGATTTTGAATAGATTTTTATTCCTATTTGTTCGTTTTAATGTGAGAAAGGTAAACTGAATGCGATCATGACCTAAGTTGCGGAGAAAACAACAACAACTTTTACTAAATCTGTAAAATCTTTTCTTAAATCTGAATACTGTATTACAGAGTACGGGACAAATATTCGTTGAAATCTATATGAAACTTCTATAACTTCTGCGTCCTCACAGCGAAGTTATAATAATGAAATGAAGATGATAAATATTATGATTATCATGAGGGTAATGATAGATTTTTGACAAATGGATAATTTAAAGACACAATAACATATTTTTCACCCGAAAATGTTTCTAAATCTAAAACTTTTTCATGAATTCGATATGCATTGAAAAATACCGGTTTTACCGGTTTTATCGGTTCTATAAATTACAAATACCGAAATACCGGATTTGATAAAAACCGGTAAATCAGACCACCCTACAATGACACTAGTCATGAGATCCGGCGGAAGTCGTGCCTACTATGGACTCCACAAGCAACTGCGGTCGAGAAGACTTAGCCCTCGCACAAAGTGTAACCTGAACACAACGCTCATTAGACCGGTTGTCTTCTACGGGCACGAGACATGGATATTGCACGAGAAGGACTCGGAGTTTTCGAGCGATGGGTGTTAAGAACCATCTTTGGCGGCGTGCAGAAGAACGGAGTGGGGAGGCGAAGGATGAACCACGACCGCGCTCGACTCTACGGCGAACACAGGATCCAGAAGGTGGTGAAGGCTGGACGGATACGCTGGGCAGGACGTGTTGCAAGAATGACGGACGACTGTTCTGCAAAACAGGTGTTCGTTACGAATCCGGTAGGAACGAGACGAGCAGGAGTGCAACGAGCGAGGTGGTTAGATCTGGCGTATGTGGGATGCCCGAGAAGTTGGATCATCTAAAGAAGACGTGGACCACTTTCAATGCCGATTGGCGTTAACTCTGTGTCGAAAATGTGCTCAAATACGCGTGCGCTACTACTGGCACAAAGATTCAAGTTCTCGAGAAAAATGATTCATTACCACTACATATAAACATTCAAGTTTGACAAGAAAAAAATCAACGATTTTCATCTTATTGCGAGGATTAAAAGAATAAAAAAATGCCGACGAAGTGTGAGCATCCAACTCAGAAAAACTTTCTTAGTTCTTCTTGTCAGTTGCAGCACTTTGTTACTTCCACCTTAATCATTGAGACCGAAGTGTTTTACAGACGCCGTTCGTTTTTGGCAACATGCCCGAACATTTTGTGTTGCCAAAATCGAATGTTGCCAAAATCGGGTTTCTTTCCTGAAATTTTTTTTTCACTTATTTTTACAAAATTACTATTTTTATTATCATTGGCGTTATTTTAAGTCAATTTCCAGCCATTTTAAGAATTTTCATGGTTTTTTCTCATGTTTTTGATGCATTTTGCACTATTTTTGTTTTATTTATAATCATTGTTTTTTTTAATCATTTTTGCTGTTTTTGTCATTCTTCATCATTTTTCAGTTGATTTTCTAAATTTTAGTCTATTGTTTGCATTTCTTTTTGATTTTTTTTAAGTATTTCATCTTTTTGTAATTTTTGAGTACTTTATAATTTTTTATTGTTGTATTATATCACCATTTCTGAATGTAAAAACGTATTTTTGATGTTTTCCTAAATTATATTGGTCCTGTTATAGAGAAAACTAATAGGTAATGTCGCTTCTGAAAACCGTTCTTTTTTTTTCACATGTGCCAAAACCGGGTGTTGCCAAAATCGAATGTTGGCAAAAACGAACGGGGTCTGAACATAATTTTAAATATGAATGTTTCCTCGATTAAATTTTAGTAAAATAACTACATTTCGAGTCCCATGATCGCAGGTGTGGCTCAGAAGAAGTTATTTCAAATCGCCAATGGTTGCTACTCCGTGATTTACCGAGGCCATAAATTTTGTGCAAAGAATGGTTCTTGGAAATTGCAGCTCATTTATTATGCACAAAATGGATGCTCTCTCTTTGAACATCAATAACGGCGCCTGCCACGTCCTAGTAATCTAAAGAAATTTAGTTTAGAAAAAGAAGTAGAGATAAAGGATCAACATTGTGCTGTAGGACCGATGTCTCATCTGATTCATAGCAAAAAATCTGATGTTGGAAGTATGGGAGAAAGGATATGATCAGGAAACACTTTTGACTAATGAGATCGTCGAGAATAGCTTTTTTTTAATTACCTGTACTCCTGATTCCTCCTATATAAACTTTTAAATTATTTTTTTTTCCTCCAATCAAGCATAACCGTCTAGACATTTTTGAAATTCTTAGTTGTGATGTTTTCAAATTATTTATTTTTCTTAAAAAAGTTAACGATTTAAATCAAATTAAAGGTGTCAATAAGCTGTTCAAAAGATATTTTTGTAGAATAAAAAAAAATCACATCCTCCTATCTTGGTGTTTATTTTCATTACGTTGCAAGCTTAAAGCGCTAATCTGAAAACATGGTTATAACATACTTACTGCGACAGAGTTTTAAACAATTCAAATAATATAAGAGTACTTACCATGTTCTTAAAGAGAAATACACCAAGTCATCCGTCAAGGTTGAAAGTTGATGTGAATAATGGATTTGTGATATATCATACATTCAAACGCAACACCAGGGAGATTCAATATTGATAATCATTGTTTTATTTGCTCTACAGTTGCTGTAAGTTTTGTCGTTTTTCTCAGTTTGCTTCAATAGTTATTGCACTAGATATATTCAAGTAGATACATTTACATTTATTTACGCTTTTTCAATTCACTAAAACATTATTTAGCCGAAAATGGGGGTGTGTTATATTATAAACTTATTGTTCCGGGTGCACTTAGTTTTTTGTTTTGTTTTATGATTATTTTTCCAACAAATTGTCTGCTTTTTCGCATCACATTCCCAACATTCTAATATCCGTTCCGTTTCGACGCTATCACTAAACTTAACCTAGCAGAAATAATTTAAGGGAAATGTAAAACAAATCATTTGTCAGCTGTACATAGAAACGTTTTGCATAAATATTGATCCATAGAATGGGATGTTCTTCTTTCAAATCTCGCTAGATATATTAAACAAAAAAAATTCAGCATACAAGTATTTACAAAACATCTCTAACGTAAAAATAATTTACAAATTGTGGGAAAATATGCATCAAATTGATGGTGCATGGATGGAAAGCATATGGAAAATCTGTGTCCAATCGGTCTTCTCTCAATTGAACTTGCAACTGATGAATTATTTATTTAAAATACAATCACAAGATAATTTGCCTGCCACATGGGAACGGCACAATGAGTTCCCAGATTCAACTGTTCCGGATTGTTTCGTTCATTTTTCCATTTTTCTTCATTAAATTCACCTCAATCATCATTCACCTCAATTTTCCACTCAACAACTTTCCAAGGTTGAAATGATCATACCATACCCATACAATATTTCTCCGGAGCGTTTTTTTTCACCCGTCGTCTCCATCTATCCGTCCAACGTTTTTTTCCCGTGAAGAATCTTTTGACAAAACAGTAATTCCGAAACGACTAAAGGTCCGCAAGAATGCAATATCATTATTTCCAGCAGCAGCAACAGCACTAGGAAAAACTGAAAGAGGGACTTGGGGGAATCGAACAAAACGTACTTGTGTGCTCACTGGAATAAAACGAATTTGTTCGCCCGTCTTCGTTTTCCAATCTCTAATCTTTGTAGAGCTAAGAACGAATGGTTGAATATTTTTTCTTCCAGTTTAGGGAACTATCTTCAATTGAAGGAATTTTATTTGAATTTAGGAATTATAACAGATTTTTCGACATAAATTAAATGATAAACGATGTCTTTTCCAAGGTTTTTTTTTAATGGTAACAACACATAAGTATTCATATTTAATAATATCTTTTGAAAAATTGCGTTTAAACATGGAATCAATTTGAATATCTATATATATATAAAAAGCAATTTCTGTATGTTTGTTTGTCCTCTATAGGCTCAGCCGTCTTAAGAGCTAGAAGTCTGAAATTTGGCACCATTTCTAAAAGAACTAAACTTTATCTAAATCTGAGACTCTTTCCCTGAGCCTCTCAGAGTTATGCAAAACCATTAAATTTATATTCCACTTCTTCATTGAATTTTTAAAATTTCCCTTTAGCGAATAAAAGCAAATCAAAACATAAAATTGACGTTTTGTTGTTATAGCCTACGTTAAAATCTCTTCGTTTCGTTTGCAAAATGGTATTCCGAAAACAATATCCAAGTGCTATCCAAGAACATTCCCCTTGAATATAATAAAAAAATAAATAAATTGTCACTGGAGCCCATGTTAACTACTAAAAAATATCTTAATCAAGTTTCTAGCCAGGTGTACCCAAACAGTTTTATTACGAAAAAATACAAAAACTGACATAAACTAGTCGAAATTTCTTTCCATTTAGAATATTTGTAGCCTGGACAACACATACTATATGTGAAATACAAATTTTAAAGTTGTTTTGACAACTTTTGCAGCAGTTTTCTGTGAATTCTTAAGATATTTCATACGACCGCGACGTAATGAAAGCTAACGCGAGAAATAATCTTTTAGCATCAGACAGTTTGCAAACATTGAGTATAGATAACCTTGAATCGGACTTTAGAAACAAAATTCGGCTTCGCCTCAAAAGTTAACACAAAAAAAGAAGTTCTTCAGTGCATGGTAGGTCTTTAGATTCCAAAGCATGACGTTTCTCAACTCAACGATGATTCAAATGGATTCTTCAACCATGACCTGCAACTTCAGGAAGGATTTTTTCAAAGAGAAATGGCTTGAAAATATATTTTTAATAAACCAGGAGGCTAAAAACCGTAGCGGTTAAGCTCGATAGAAGTTGCAGACATAAGTCTACAATCGAAAATAACCGTTGAATTTTTGAAAACTTGCTAAAAACACTTATGCTGACGCAATAATGTGTACTTATTCAATGTAAAAATGCTGATTTAATAGTCTGCTGTCATTTTTTTTTTTGAGGTTTTATTAGTGACACTTTACCATGCTTTTGGCATTCGTGTCGAAGTCTGCTGTCAGGTTTCGGTTTTTCTTTAAAATTATCGATACCCGGAACAAGCAAAGCACCCCACACCATGATACTGCTCTTTGGGTGCATGACCGTTATTTGGTTTTTTCTCGCCAGAAGTCGTTTAACGTCGTTCTCGTTTTTGAGGCCTTAGAGTTCAACTTTATTTTAGTGGCTTCAGATGGATTTTTGTAGAGTTTTTTGAGCTTTCCAATGTATTTTGATCAAATTTGAGGTTTTGGAGAGTCTTAAATGAATACCAGCCGAAATTGTATGCATAATATAAAGTAATCAAATCAGTCGACATGCCGAGCCAATGGTTAGCCAAATCCATTTTATTACTTCAATTATCGTTACCTTTTGCTCACAAAATTTTCATCCAGATGACACAAACCTAAATTTTTAACCACTTCTCAAGAAATTCGTCATTTTTTTTTACTGGTTGTAGGTTCATTTTTCTAGCAGAATCGCTGCGGTTATCAGCTTTTTGATTCAAGTTGGTGTTCAACTTTCATTTTATAACGTTTTTTCAAGCCATTTTTCTTTAAAAAAAAACCTTTCTTAAGGTTTTTAACTTGAAATTTGCGAAATTTTACGGAAACATGCTTTTTTTTATCATCTTAGCGCGATCTAATAGCGCCCATAGAAGGATAAACAAATCATAAAACAGTTAACCAAGACTGGTTTTTTAGGGAATGGAATCCTTTTCGACTTATAAGAAGACGGAACAATTTTCTAAGCAGAGAAATAGCGATCTGTGAAGTAATTATCAAGAGTGCGTAAGACTTTATTTTGTCCAAGCGAAAGCAGACTTCGACAACAACTACAATTGTTTGTTGATGTTTCGATTATAATCGTTTTACCATCTTTATGGCATTCGCGACTTTATATCAACGTTTCAGTTGGTTGACATTTATTGAAAAACTTATCTGGTACAACTGTATTCGATGTTTACTCTTGGGCTAGAACTCACGGACATCGGCTCAGGAAGCAACTGACTTTCCAACTGAGCTATATCACAAGCTCAACTACAATTATTGAGTCGATATTCCTTATGTGAAAAATATACAGGAATTCTAAAATTATGGTACTTCAAAAATATTTTCCAGTACTGTATGTATATCATAGTCGGTACCAGTTGCCAGTAGTTTGTTATTTTAGATCACTACTAAAGATGGTTGTAAATCATCTGAAAAAAGGCTTATTCAGATTTGAATGCTGAACACTTATGAAGAAGTATACCCTGGCAGAGAAGTAATCCAAATTATGGAACGTTCTTCTGTTCCATCACTTGTAACAGAATCAAGACGTTTGTACTGTTTTTTAAAATTGTAAATCCTTTTCGATTTAGTTTCTTAGTTTGTTTTGTATGTTGTAGTGTTTATTGTTAGACTAAATTTAAAATGGAAACGAGAAAATCAACAGAATTTGTTTCGAAAGTGTAGTATTGAAATCACAGAGAACAGACTTACAAGCTGGCCTACGAAACTTGAGTAAAATTTCCCACAACCGTGTTGAACCAATTTTTGTTTTTCGGCTGGGCCACCAGATGTCTCCAAACATACCAAAGAGAACTGTCAAAACCAAACTGAGAAAAAAAAAACAAAGTTTTGGTCAGTTAAGAACAGGTGGTATGAACTGTTTGGCATGTTTCAAGAAAATCGCTGTTTAAGTTTCGTATCACTTTCGTAACGTTGCATAATTGAAAATTATCATGATAGTTATTCGTTTTTTTTGTCCATGCTAGAAGTGCCAAAATTTGAACAATGGGATGCAAAAAATTTTTTGGAAGTAACCCGCTTTGAGATGTCTTGAACCAGTTCTGATGGGTAAGAATGATCGGCAGTAATGTTCCTAATTGACTGGGTATAGCCGATTCGTCCTCTAATGATAACCGTTCAAAAAGTGCAAAAAATTATTCCAAAACTGTTAGTTATTCTGCCCGCATCCGAAGTGCAAAAATAAAGGAAGTAAAATTTTGTTCAATCAAAAGTAACTCTTATTGCATTTATCTAGCAATAAATTGAACTCGTCTATTTTAGAGCGACGTTGGTTTAACAATACATTAGTTCCTATACGATTATGCTTCTTTTTGGCCTTCGACATAAGATCTTTAGTTTTCCAAATGGCGTCAAAGCAAGAGGGGCTACGAATCAGAATTTTGTACAAGCGTCGTGAAAACGCAAACTACACGCACGCAGAAATAGCAAATTCGTTGAATGTGGCCAAATAAACCGTCAACAAAGTAATAAAAGTGTTAGGGGAACGTTTGTCGACAACAAGGAAGCAAAGTTGCCGGGAGAAAAAATCTGTGTTTTAGAGATAAAAAATCTGATTTTCTGTGATTTTACCCGATAATTCTGTGACGGTTTTCTGTAATGGAAATAGCATTTATTTCATTAAAATGCTATGAAAATTTTTTTTTGGTAAAAATCAATTAATATTACAAATTAAAAAAAAATTCTACATAAAAAATACGTACAAAATTTAAAAAGTCTGTGAAATCTGGGAATATCACCCATACTCAGTGTTCTGTGACACAGATTTTTCGATGAACAATTGATCAAAATTTTGAGAAATTAAAGATTTTTCTAAGATTTCGTTAAGACTTCCCCAGCAAGATCCTGGATATCGAAAGCCGAGAGCCGCAGTGACAAACAAAATAGTGGCTAGCGCTTTCAAGCGCAACCCCGACCCAGCAAACATGAAATCGTATCAGAAATGATAACTTAAGTCGTTAATAATGGTGTTGCGAATCGCAATCCCCACTGCAAAGTGAAAAGATCGAACAAAATGTCGTCTGAAGTAAGTTCCAATCGGGTATGATAGAAAGTCCGCCATGTTTGTAAATTTTGAAAATTGTAGGCTCCCGCGCGGGCTTCAAGCACAGATGATTCATCAGTGCTTCAAGTGAGAAAATCATCGTTATTTTCTCTCTGCAGCCATCAGTGCATCCTGATGGCTAAAAATCAGATGGGAGTTGAGAAATATTGACCAATGAAAGAACTGGAACCGATTTGAAGGTAATGAAGGTAAAATCTTGCGTTCTTTTGCATTCTTCCGATAGATACGAATTATGTGTCGGATAGCGCCCAATTGGTGTTGTTTTCGTTGTTTTAGAAAGAAGTGAAATTTAAGTATGTATATTGCCTCCACTTTGGTATGTATATGCTGTTTTTTCAACTTTGATACGATCATTCTATAATGTATATGAAACGTAGCTCAAGAATATAACTACAAAGATGTTTGCTGGATATCTCTCCGATCGAGATGTCGTAAATAAGTTGGGAATATCGCCTACAACCATGCATTAAGCTAAAAAAACGATCCGGACTATCACTCATAAGAAGGTAGTGACCCCATATCGCAACGATGAGCAAAATCTTACGCCAAAAACAAAATCTCGGAAGCTGTCTACGGCATTCTTGACAAAGTTTGATTGCGTAGTTATGGACGACGAAACCTACGCCAAGGCAGACTTCAGATACCTTCCTGGACAAGAGTAGATATTATACAAAAACCGGAAAGGGAAAGGGGGCATACATTTTCAAGCATATAAAACTATCAAAGTTTGCCAAGAAATTTCTTGTTTGGGAAGCAAGCTATACCTGTAGCTGTGGCTCGAAAAGCAACATTTTCGTTGCAACCGGGATGGTCAACCAAGAAATTTGCGTGAAAGAGTGCTTTCAAAAGCGTTTGCTGCCTTTCCTGAAGAAACATGACTTGTCTGTGGTGTTTTTTTTTGATTTGGCATCCTGTCATTATGGAAAAAAGGCCATGGAGTGGTATGCAGCGAATAGCGTTCAGGTTGTGCCCTAGAATAAGAACTCTCCCAACACATCGTCTAATCATAAACATTGGATAATAGGTAAGCAGAACCGACGACCATAAAAAACTGTTAGCAGCTGGAAGCAGTTCAAAGCAAACTGGCGTTCTGCGGCGAACGAAGAGATAAAGTAGCTGTACAAAATTTGATGGCAGGCGTCAAACGAAAGGCTTACCAATTTGGACTAGGTCGACCGGAATCTTAACACGTTAGTCGCCATGGGACTCATATACGGGTGACGGTTGTATTTCCTGGGAGGCCCCGTCACATCAAAACACGGGTGACGCTCTCTTATAGAGAATTCGTTTTCAAGTGGTGGTGCACCGGGGCACTACCGGTAGTGCACTCTTTGCTGTTTTCATGCTCGTTTTCACGAAGAGTAGTCCACTGGTAGTGCACCATAAAGTGGACGGTGGAACACTCTGAAAATATTCGGTGTTGCTTGCGCTCTTACCAATACTATCATGAATTTTGACAGCACGTGCTTCCCGATGTAAACAAATATCAGCTGGTTGGTTTATTTCTATACCGCAAAATTGCGTTCGAGCTGTTTTTTTCTCTTTATTATCCCGAAGAACGGAAACTTGTTCCGGATTCAATACCAGTGCCGTTTCCAACAGAGGCAGAGAATTTCACCTGGATGGCACGTTCCAAAGCAAACAACGCTCCCAAGAAGAAATGTGCCCAGAAGGTTTGCTGCAATCGGTTCCAGGCGATGCCGAAAAAGAGGAGCAAATCCGAGTGCAGAAAGGGCAACCCAAAGATTTGGTGGAATCGCCCAAACCGAAAAGTTTTCTTGTTCGGGAGGGTCCTATAAGTTGGTCTCCGCAGCAAGAAGCGTTCAGCTGCATCGAAGCTACTCTGCTACAAGTCAGCTTCGAGCTGTGCCTTAGGGCGACGATGCTCGGTTGCGCCAAGTCCCGGATTCCCACCCGTTGCCCTTTTAAAACGGTAGTTCGAGACTACACCCGCATTGGGAGCTTGAATTTCGTTCGTTTCGGTCTGTTAGCAAAACTTTCTCCCCCGACTTCCGCGATCCGAGTTCGCCATATTGACTTCCGAGTTTTTTTTTTGTAATCTGAAAACGGAAATAGGTACTGGAACGAAGATGAGATTTGCGAGGAATAAACGTTCAAAATACCGGAACCTTCAAGCTGGGGTAACTGCAGTCTAGCAGCAGCAGCAAGCATAGACCGCCCAGAATCAGCCGGTATTGCAGTTATCATCAGAGCCAGATGCGAATCTACCAAGCAAAATAAATCTGAAATCTTCACAATTCAACATAATATATAAATTCATGCTAAAATTTTCATATTATTTAAAAGACAATGATCAACTAAAGTAAATTTCATTTCAATTTTCGATGTCAAACGAAAACAAATACCAGCTGTAATGGATTTTTGACAGCTTGATGTTTTCTGTTGACACTGCCGATTTCACGCACACCAACAAAGGTGAGTGCAAAACTCGATTCATGCTCGTTTTCAGCGTGGATGGTGCAACACTTTCGGGTGGTGAAAACGAATACGGAATTACTCAAGTTATCCGCTCAGTTTAACCACACATTGCAAATATTGGAGTTCTCTCACTTTTCTTTTTCGCTCCAAGAATTTTTACTGGGCCCGGCTAGTAGATCTACCAAAATGAGCGTGGCGACGAACGTGTAAATACGTTCGTCGCCATACTCATTTTGGGTAGTTTTAATAGCCGAGTCTAGAGAAATTCTCGGAGCAACAAAATAAAGCAGCTTTGCAACGTTTGGCTGAGCGGCTTACTTGAGTAAGAGAGCGTCACGCATTTTTGATTTGACGGAGCCTCCCAGGAAATACACCCGTCACACGATTATGGGTCTCATGGCGACGAGCGTGTAAACTGAGAATTTTTCTGCCTTTTATGCATATTGAACTTCGAAAAGAAAGATACTATCGAGATTATCGATTTAAACGCAATTCAGTTTGCCCATTTTTTATCTTAACACATTTCAATCACATATTTCGGAACAATTCAACAAAGATTTAGTCGTTTCAATTAATGTTTTGACTATAATCCCTCTTCTTCTCATGGATTGCCGTCCTTAGAAGACGTCATTTTATTTTGAGTAGGGGTTTTCGTAGAAAATCAAGGTTATTTTCAATGAATCATTGAAGAAATGAATCGAATGATGTTCCCTAACCAAAAATTACGTTAACCCAGGACGACACCTGCCGATTTGACTTCCAAACAGCATTTTCCATACACTTTCCACCGGGTGCAACATCAACATCAAGTGACTGGGGTATTTGGCAATTTCCCACTGCTTTCCGTTTTCTCTTTCTCTCTCCCGGTTCTGATCTGTTATTATCTCATCATTATATTTTATGTTACGCCGCAACATAGGACCATTATTCGTTCATCGTTTATCTGCGGCTTCTATAGTCGGGTCGGGTCGAGTCGAGTCGGTCTTTCGGTCGATCTCTATGGACTGCCCGATGCAAAAACATTTCACGGGGGCACCGAAAGCTCTCTTGCTGCCCCCTCCCCCCCCCCCCCCCCCCTCTCCTTTCTTTCGACTTGTCTGCGGTATATGTAGGTAGGTATGAAGTTGGTATATGTATTATTCCACTGGGTAATTACTATCATTATCGCTGTAGTTGTAGGTAGGTTTGCTATAGGTGTGTACCGTACTGTACTGTACTGAAGTAGGTAAGTATATATGCTTGTTTTATTTAACCACAGGTTTTTTTTCTGTTGCTTCCCTCAGACTGTGTCTGATGGCCTGTTTTTTTTTCTTCGTTTCTGCTGCCTTAGCGGCTACTATTGCACAACATCTACAATTATTTTATATGATAGGGATGGATGGGGTTCTGCTTCTTCTACGGTTGAAGTTTTCTTTATTTTTCATGTAGTCATGCTGATAAAACTGGGAAACGACACATAAAATTCTGCGGTGCTGACACGGATCGGGTTTTTTTTAACCTTTTTCTTGAGTTTCTGTGCTCTCTCTATAGGGCGCACGCATTATTATTTACGCGTGTTTATTACGTACATGTACGTTCACTGTTATTACTGTAGGAGGTTGACATGACGAGTAAATTTGTCCTAACCAGCCCTTAGATGGTCGCATATATTTGCTCTATGTAATGTATATCAAGGTACAATTGTTTTTTTTTACTTTTTTGTTATGCATTCTCCAACTCAGGAATACATTTGATTACTAATTTAATTTAGTTTCACTGATCTTGGTTTATACAATCAATATCCATCCTGGTGTGTTACCTTTTGATTCGATACACTCTATTCACAAGAAAATCTACCAATTGAAAAGTCCTATTTGCAAATAAATTAAAATTCCTATCGAAACATCTAGCCTTCCATTGGCCTATTTACAGTATTAAACAATTTATGAAAATCGGTCACGTATCGTGTTGACAAAGTTTTAACATAATTGTATGCAGAAAGATGCTGTAACTGTTGTTATGTTTCTAAGTTTGTTTTTAATTTTTCAAACGAGTTCGACGACTTCTTCAGTATTTAAAGAGAGCTGGAAAGCTTTCTCTTCAAATTGCTTTTGGAGCCTAATATTTAAAAAAAAGTCTGAAATTTTGAGCTGAATGCAAAACAAAAAAAAAATAAAAATGTTGGTGGCATGGAATCCATGAGACAATTCAATCTGAATCTGAATTCTGAATCTGATTTCTGAATCTGAATTCTATATCCGAGTTCTGAATCTGAGTTCTTTGAATTCTGAATCTGAATCTGAATTCTGAATCTGATTTCTGAATCCGAATTCTGAATCCGAATTTTGAATCCGAATTCTGAATCCGAATTCTAAATCTGAATTCTGAATCTGAATTCTGAATCTGAATTCTGAATCTGAATCTGAATTCTGAATCTTTTTTAAGATAAGTTAACCACCGTTAATTAATTTTGTAAATTTATTTTTCGGCATATCGGTGAAAAGCCTAGTTATGAAATTGATAAAGATGGATAGAGAAGTGAGAAGAAAATTAACAGATGTTGAAGAGAGCGAAAGAGCATTTTTGCGAGGAAACTTATTAACGTACACCATACTTTACCCTGCAACATTTCATTATTTAGGAGAAGTAGTACCGGGATAGAGGTGGCACTACCTTAACCTATACAATGAAATCTGGTTGGTCCGAAGTCTACATGTGGTGAACACGTATACTCCGGACGGGCTGTCCGTCCGGAGTATACGTGTTCACCACATGTAGACTTCGGACCAACCAGATTTCATTGTATAGGTTAAGGTAGTGCCACCTCTATCCCGGTACTACTTCTCCTAAATAATGAAATGTTGCAGGGTAAAGTATGGTGTACGTTAATAAGTTTCCTCGCAAAAATGCTCTTTCGCTCTCTTCAACATCTGTTAATTTTCTTCTCACTTCTCTATCCATCTTTATCAATTTCATAACTACTTTTCACCGATATGCCGAAAAATAAATTTACAGAATTCTGAATCTGAATTCTGAATCTGAATTCTGAATCTGAATTCTGAATCTGAATTCTGAATCTGAATTCTGAATCCGAATTCTGAATCCGAATTCTGAATCCGAATTCTGAATCCGAATTCTGAATCCGAATTCTGAATCCGCATTCTGAATCCGAATTCTGAATCCGAATTCTGAATCCGAATTCTGAATCCGAATTCTGAATCCGAATTCTGAATCCGAATTCTGAATCCGAATTCTGAATCTGAATTCTGAATCTGAAATCTGAATCGGAATTCTGAATTCTGAATCTGAACTCTAATTCTGAATTCTGAATCTGAATTCTGAATCTGAATTCTGAATCTGAATTCTGAATCTGAATTCTGAATCTGAATTCTGAATCTGAATTCTGAATCTGAATTCTGAATCTGAATTCTGAATCCGAATTCTGAATCCGAATTCTGAATCCGAATTCTGAATCCGCATTCTGAATCCGAATTCTGAATCCGAATTCTGAATCCGAATTCTGAATCCGAATTCTGAATCTGAATTCTGAATCCGAATTCTGTATCTGAATTCTGTATCTGAATTCTGAATCCGAATTCTGAATCCGAATTCTGAATCCGAATTCTGAATCCGAATTCTGAATCCGAATTCTGAATCTGAATTCTGAATCCGAATTCTGAACCCGAATTCTGAATCCGAATTCTGAATCCGAATTCTGAATCCGAATTCTGAATCCGAATTCTGAATCCGAATTCTGAATCCGAATTCTGAATCCGAATTCTGAATCCGAATTCTGAATCCGAATTCTGAATCCGAATTCAGAATCCGAATTCTGAATCTGAATTCTGAATCTGAATTCTGAATCTGAATTCTGAATCTGAATTCTGAATCTGAATTCTGAATCTGAATTCTGAATCTGAATTCTGAATCTGAATTCTGAATCTGAATTCTGAATCTGAATTCTGAATCTGAATTCTGAATCTGAATTCTGAATCTGAATTCTGAATCTGAATTCTGAATCTGAATTCTGAATCTGAATTCTGAATCTGAATTCTGAATCTGAATTCTGAATCTGAATTCTGAATCTGAATTCTGAATCTGAATTCTGAATCTGAATTCTGAATCTGAATTCTGAATCTGAATTCTGTATTCTGAATCTGAATTCTGAATCTGAATTCTGAATCTGAATTCTGAATCTGAATTCTGAATCTGAATTCTGAATCTGAATTCTGAATCTGAATTCTGAATCTGAATTCTGAATCTGAATTCTGAATCTGAATTCTGAATCTGAATTCTGAATCTGAATTCTGAATCTGAATTCTGAATCTGAAATCTGAATCTGAATTCTGAATTCTGAATCTGAATTCTGAATTCTGAATCTGAATTTTGAATCTGAATTCAGAATCTGATTTCTGAATTCTGAATCTGAATGCAAGATTGATGCTCTGACCCGAAGTCACTGGGTATACTTTTGACTCCCGTATTCTAGTCGGTAATGCGTTGGCACAAAAACCTGAGATTGTTTGTTCAAATCTTTTACAGTGCGTCAGTATTTACATTTTCCAAATAAGTTTTTTATTTTATTTTTTAACTTTTCTAACAATTTATTTTCTCTTGATATTCTCATTTCCAATAAACTTTGTTCTTAATTTGATTTTTGAATTTGGATTTCTTGTTCTGGTTTCTGAACTTGAATTTTTTATCCATATCTTAATTTTGAGCTCGTTTTTGAATTTCAATTCTCACGTTGAACTCATAAAAATTAAGTTATGACACTTCACGGAAAACATGTCATTTTTTTGTCGAACCAAAGAAAAAATTTCAGTCAAGATGTTCAACATCTAACAGAAAATGCAAGAAAAAAGAAACAAAAGTCAATAGATACAAGCCTTTGCGGTAGTTCATCACTCACAAAACTTCTCGCTCGATCTCTGTTCAGCTTGTTACAACTTTGTCAACACGATTGTAACCGAGTTTTTTTTACCAATATTATATCTGCTCTTCGTTACCTTATCTCTATGCTCAAGCGAGCGCTCTCAGGCCGGTGACATAGTGAGTGCGATGCGATGCGAATTGGCGGAAAATTTACGGACGCAGCCTACGCGAACTCGAGCGGCGGAACAAATTGACATCTGCTTCGCCGCGTTGACTATGTCAGGTTTAAGCGATTCACATACATTTTCATCAAATGTGGTTCACCGCATTGAATCGCATTCACCGCATCGCGTCGCATCGTATTCACTATGTCATCGGCCTCAGTTGTCGCCAATGCCGGACGGGACGGATTGACATTGTCACACGTCGTCGTCACCGGTCCGCTTTGTTTGTTGCGTGAGCATTGTCAATCAATCAACTTCTCCTGCTGCTCTAACCCGATGTGGTGGATCAGTTTTGATTTTTTTTTCTTTCGACTCACTTTGCCTTACCTCATCGCGATTTGTTTGATGTTAATTTTTTCGACAGGTCATCAACGCGCTCTCTAGTGTCATCAAAAATCGTCGAATCCGAATCCGGCTGCTCCTGGTTATTGCGGATGGCCTTCGGCTGCACCCGAGCGAGCGCTAAGCACTCTCGGGATCAACAATAATAATGCGCGGTTACACGTGCGATTTTTTTGTCTTCTTTCTAAACAACGTTCAAGCCACCGTTAGCACCAACACCAGTAGCGGAGCCATTACCGTTGCTATTGTTGTTGTTGCTGCTGCTGCTCGAAACGCGATTACCGTTCGCCACATTCGCTCCGGTATTCGTAGCCGTCGCAGCGGCCGCTCGCAATCCAGCCGCCACTTTCTCAATGGTCTTTTTACCCGGAGCTCCACCGAACGTCGTCGACGAGCTAACGCTGTCACTGTTTTTGTTGATGGAGCTAATGCTATTGTTGTTGTTAATATTGTTGCTTCCATTCAAATTGCTGCTGGCCGCCGTCGCCGTTGTAATGGTGCTGCCCATCGTTCCGATTGCACCGGTGTTGGTTGTTCGCATCAGCAGCGAAAACGTTTCGGCGATGCTCCGGCTGCCCGCACCACCCATCATCGTTAGAGGCCCGTTACTCGATTTCAGCCCCGGCGTCGTCGTAGTGTTTGCACTGTTTATTTTCATGTTTACGTTCGCGATTTTCGCCGCTGACGTCGGCGAAAGGGTGGACGAAACAACGGGTGGCGACAACGAAGAGTTGCTGCTTATCGATGCGGCTTGATTGCGAAATGCCAATGCTGATGGGTTCGGAATGCTTCGCACCGATGGGTTCGGTTGACGGACGACGGCCGCGGCCCGATTGCTTCGATTGATTTCGGTAAGCTTTGGCAGTGGCATCGATTTTGTCACTGATGCCGACGTCGTGGTTGTTGGGCTAAACTTGGACATGACTGGTCCTGAACCGATGCTGTTAGGTGGATTGGCAATGGCAAATCCTATCATGTCGGATGGGAGTTTTAGGCCGGGAATGCCAGCGTTCTGAAGTTTGGCCATCATGCCGGAGCCCGCTTTTATCATCGAGGCAGCTGACGTTTGTATCAGCGAGTTGATCAACTCCAACCGGTTGCTATCGATTTCAATCTTGGCGTCCGTTTCCGTTTTCGCCCTAGGCCTAGGCTTCGCGTCGTTGCCGTTTAATTTCGGCGTTAAACTGTCGCTGCTTTCGAGAATAATCAGATCGTCATTAGTGCGGGTTGTTAGGTCCAGAGCTCCGGCGCTGGTGTCCTGATGAGAGGCGGACGTTGTAGTGAGATTGGTGGAGCTGCTAGAGCTGGTGCTAGTGACTTGAAAAACGGAAGGTGAAATCGGTGTCGTCGGTTGTTCTGGGACCGAGACTGATTTTTTTATTCGCATCAGCGGGATTGTGGGAGGTGGAGGCCGAGTGACCTTTGTAGCCATGACTTTCTGATTCGGTTTGTCAGCAACCGGGGCCGTTGATGGGATTCGGACAATCTCCAGTGCCGGACGGTTGTCTACCGGTGCTGGAGCTGGAACGCTGTCCGTCATTTTAGTGACACTGATTGAAGAAGGAGGTAGCAGAAGACTGGGTAGGGGTTTTTTGGTGCCAATTTCCTTGGTGTAGGCTGAACTGATCGGTGACTTGAAAGGTACGTCGTTTGCCGAGGTAGGCATGTTTGTGTGACCATTTTTCGCCAGGCTGGCACCTTTCACAAAGTTGAACATAGGTGCGTAGCAAGGTTTTTTCAAAAGCCTACTTTGTGCATCCATCAAATCGACGCGGGGCGTCTTCGGGGGAATGTTATAGGTTGAGTTACTATCAACGCTGATGGATCTTTTGAGGGCAGGATTTGCATTTCTCGGCTGGGCTAGATTTGAACTGTTGTTGGTGGGTGTCGTGGAAACTTTTTTTGCCACATTCGTAAACGTCAGCTGCGGATAGTTTGGCGTATGACGCGGACTAAACACTTGCTGTGGCTTCTGTTGCTGAGGTCTAGCGCTATTGGCCATAACTGTTTTGATAGCCGGTGGCTTCATACTGTTTGATGGAGCTGTGGTTGTTGTAGTTGGCCTAGTCGTCGGAACCAGCGAAGGCATGGTCGGTGGTTTTGTGGGCAGACCACTGCTGGAAATAATCTGTACATCATTGTCTGCCTCAACGATTCCGGCCTTTGCCTGCACGCTTTGTATAATGCTATTGATGGTGGCGGAATTATCCGATAAATTCTTGTCCAAATTAGGAATGTATACCATTGGCTTGTGCCGAACTGCCCTCATTTCATTAATCTTCGCCTTAGTTGAACTACTATCCGCCGTCGATCCCGATCCCCCCGATTGTAATGGAAGTTTTGGCAGCTCGTTAACCCTTGTCGCCAGCGTCGTTCCATGGATTGTGGCCGCCGTTGCTTGTGTTGTGGGATGTTCGATAATTTTTACATCATCATCATCATCGCCCTTCGTGATGTCAATCACCTTTAGATTGTCTTCCGCATTAGCCGCGCGCGGGGCCGACGAATAAGTTGAGGATGACGACGGGGTAACTTCCGCTATTGGCCTATTTAGCTCTCGAGGCGATTGCGATGTGGTCGTCATCGTCATAGGCGTGCTAGTCGTCGTAGAAGTGTTAGTAGTGGTAACAATTTCCTCGCTCGGTTTGCGTTCGTGCTTTGACGGCTTTTCGGTAAGTTTGACCTTCATTTTCAAACTCTCGTCGTGCTGCGAGGAAATTTCGGCGTGCAATTTTCTCCGCTTGCTGCCGCCGGCCTCTTTCGAGTGTTTGGCCTTTTTGCGCTTCCGGTGGGAGGACGACGAAAACGATGGATCCGGTGAAGACGAGCTAGAATTTTTCTTTTTCTTTTTAACGACAGCGAGAGACTCTTGTTCGACAGACCTGTGCACTGGTTTGAGGCCAATTGTTTTGGCATATTCTTCGATATCAATTCTGGGCGCTTCCGGTGGCTTCAGGCTGCTATCGTCGGGTCTGCTCCAAATCGGAGACTTACCGGAAGCAGTGGAAGAGGTGGCCGGAGACGTTGCCGCCGATGAAGACGTCGACGATGAATGTGCCGTTCTCGGTGATTTTTCACTGTCTGCTTTTGGGATCGAAATTTTAGTTTTCAGACTAGGTAGCTCTATTTTCAACTTAGGAACTTCAGGTTTGCGAATCATTTCCACCGATGATGTCAGCGGGGAAACGACCGTTTGTTTCTTCAAATTCACATAACACTTTAACTCGGATGACTTTTCATTCTTTTCCGTGCTGCTAGATGCCGTTACATTCGCATTGACTGCTGCTCCATTGCTTTCATTCCGGTGGTGTGGAGAAGATTTAGATTTTTCATGCTTACTTTTTGTCTCACCATTTTCAGCTTTCTCAGCACTGGTCGTTTGCTTGTTTCGACTATTGTCTTCTAGCGACTTTTTCCCGTTGCTAGAATCACCAACGCTGCTGCTATAATCATTATTTATTTTATTGTGCTTCTTAGCCTGCTGCGGTTCTGATTTTCTCAAGTCATCACCCGGAACGGTTCCACTTTTGCCTGTCAACGGAGCCGTCGCTTTTGGCAAAACCGGTGACGTTGTCTCATACTCGCAGTATCGAATTTCGTTACTACGAAGACGTTTGAAATCCCCCGAACTCCCAACCGACCCACTTGGACTGCTCTGCTTTGGAGATTTACCCGGCTTCACGTCACTTTTGGAATAAACTAGCTTCGAATCGTTCTTGTCACTTTTCTTGGTTACCAAAACAAGCTTCAGCGATTCTTTCTCCTTCTTATCACTTCCACCGCCTTTTTCCGCTTTACAGCTTTTGGTGATAATCAATTTGCTATCGTATGTATAACTATTCACACCCTCATTACTTTCACTACGCCTTTCAACATTCTCCGCGTTCGATTTCTTACAATCACGTTTTCCAGCAGCTTCCACCTCACCGTCGCCAGCTCCATTAACACCACTGCCGGCCACCTTTCCACTGTCAATCGACCGAGAAGATGATAATTCTTGATTTTTTTCCTGACTGACAGTGTTTAGATTTGCATCGCCAGTGCTACTGCTACTACTATTATTAGCACCGTTTCTCCGTTCGTCACCACCACTTTCTTCTGCACCTTCAGCATTATCGGTTGTCTTACCGGTGGCAGTTCCACCACTGCCACTTCTGTTGTTGCCACTTTTATTGTTGCTGTTGTTGTTACTGGTACTATTATTGTTATTACTACTGCTGTTATTATTGTTGCTGTTGTTGTTGTTATTACTCTCGTTGCTATTTTTATCGCTTCCCACATTGTTGAATGCGGTGGACGAGCCCGTCGGTTTTGCGGTTGGGTGAATGAAGATACGATAAAACAGTCGCATTCGTGAGCTCTGTGAGGGAGAGAGAAGAATGAAATAGAAAGAGAGAGTGAGAAATATTTTTTTTTGTGAGCAAATAAATGTTTTTGCATTTAGACGAAAACGCACGTTCTGGCGAACGTAAACATGATAAAACGAAGCAATTTCATGATACTAGCGGCGGAAAATTAGAGTCATAATACAGTTAAACTGTTTTCGTTTGAGTTTTTTTGTTGGATATTGACTCAAGGTTTCCAATTGATTTTAAGAATTCGATAACTGACCAATTCTTTTGTTGAAAAATTTCTAATCCATAATCCTGTTTCCAATATGCGCTGATCAACAAAATGAGGAGAGGCAGTGTCCGGTACGTAGACCAGTGTAAGGTAATAAGCCTAGTCCAAACACGGCTTCTTGAGGTGCGATTTCGGTTGATGAGGCTTGTTTATGTTTACAGTTTGGTAGCCGATAGTCTCCCATACTTGTCGGGAGACTTGAGACATGCATCTCTTTGTGTAGTTCAAAATGTATTCATAAACAAGTCTCAGCAACCGAAATCGGTGTTCGAGTTGCCGAGTATGGACTAGGCTTTAGATCGTTCTGACTAATCTCATTATATTTTAGCGAGTTGGTTCAAGAAATTTTTTCTAGATGGCTACTGGGGGATATAGCAGCTAGCAACTCTATTGGTTCAAAATGGTTCAGGGCCGATAAAATAGCCTTAAGATCTTGAATTAGCAAGTTGATAGTCATTTTCTGTCGATGGTGTGTTTTAGACATTATCCTTGATACTCTTTAACTAAAGTTCCTACGGTAGAGGTCAATAAAGACTTGATGAGCACGTAATGCTTACTGGTAGTTTAAGCATTTGTACATAGAAATTTTTATTAATTATTAATTATTGGATTTTTTGTCACTTCCAAAAATTGCTCATCTTGAAAACTGCGCCACTGTCCATTCCATGGAAGAAAAATTATGAATGTAATGAACGAGCAAGTTTTGCTTATAAGAGATGTTCAATGCAAAGAAAGATCTTTGAATATCTGACACAATCAAGCAAACATGAAATCGTATCAGAAATAATAACATATGTCGTTCACAACGGTGTTGCGAATCGAAATTCAAACTGCATAGTAAAAAAATCGTATAAAATGTCGTCTGAAGTCAGTTTAAATCGGATATGATAGAAAGTCCGCCATGTTTGTAAATTTGGAAATTATTTTGATCCCGCGCGGGCTTCAAGTGAGAAAATGATCGTCATTTTCTCTCTGCAACCAGCAGTGCATCCAGATAGCTCTAAATCAGATGGGAAATGAGTAATATTAACCTATGAGAGAACTGTAAAATATTGTCGCTGGCAACGATTTGAAGGCTATGAGAGCAAAATTTTGCACTCTCTTGCATTCTTTCGAAAGTTAAAATAAGGTGTCAGCTAACGCAAAATTGGTGTAGTTTTTGTCGATTAAAAAAGAAATGAAATTCATGTAGGGGAGGAGCGGGCTATATGCGCCTATTAAGCAGAACACTGATTTAATCAAATATCACATCGAATATGTGTACAAAAACTATGTGCACGTGTGCAGGCATCTGTTTTCTATACATTGGAGTAATTTTTATGTTAAAATTTTCTTCTGTTTCCAAGAAAATGATTTTATTCTAAGTGTTGTCTAAAATGCCGAACCTCAAACTGTGCGGGCTAAATGCGCCTTTCTATGTTTTGAACGGAATTTCTGTTTTTTGGGCAATATTTCCGTATAATTTCATTGAAACTGCAAGACAGTAACAATTTCCGTACGACAATGCTGAAGTTTTATAAAAATCTATGTATATTAAAATTTTATGGAATAAAACAAAAGTTAGGGTTGCCATACTATGGAGGCAGTTCATCCATAAGAAAAACTTTATCAAATCTTTTTTGAGATCTTCAATTCTCTCTTAAGATGTTATTCAGAGCTTAGATTTGAAGGTTCAATGATAAAAATCGTTTATTTATTCTATTTAACCTGTTATTTTAGGATGGAGGCATTTTACAAACATGATGGGGGCATACAAAAACACTGTATTATTCCACTATATAATCATTAATAAACCTCCACAAAAGCTGAAGTATGTTGAATTTCTAAAGTTCATTTGAATAAGAAACATAAACCATTCTAGCTTTTGTTTTAAGCTTCTTTACGTATAATTTTAAAAGTCGAAATATTACATCAAAACGTATCAAAACCTTGTATGATTTCTTAATTTTTTTTTTTTGAGTTTGTAAATTCATAAAATTCTCTCTTGCCTTATGTTCTAAGCGTATCACCTTCAAAATGCATTGGTCAGATAAGCTGTCTAGTCTGTCATTTCATCAAACAGCCGTAGGGTCATTTAACTCGATAGGCCCATTTAGGAAACCTTTCCCCTATGTATATTGCCACCACTTTGGTAGGTAAATGCTGTTTTTTCAACTTTTCAACTTTTTTTTTTGTTTCGATTATAGTCGTTTTACCATCTTTGTGGCATTCGCGACTTTATCAACGTTACAGTTGGCGGATAGCTATTGAAAAACTTATCCGGTACAACTGTGTTCGATGTTTACTCTTGGGATCGAACTCACAACTTTTATACGATCTTTCTATAATGTACATGGAACGTTTATCAAAACAGCATAAGAATATAACTACCAATATGATTGCTGGAAAACCAAACAACGTGCAAGAGATTATCATTAAATAATGTACACAAGCAGATTAACATTTGACTAGATGATTTGCTCTCCCTCCAGATTCAAATCATAAGGGTACAATCAGAAAATATATGATAAATATAACACGATTTTTAAAGTTGTATTCATAAAATTTAATTTAAAAATATGAATTATTGCCTTGAAAAACCTATCATATTTTTAGACAAGACTTCAAAACACAGAATCAATGTATAGTACGATATAAATCATGAAATTGTTAAGAGATCTTCATAAAACTTCATCTACGAAAATGCTTTAACGAAACTAAATGATTGAATGCATTGATAAACCTCCTTTACTTTGAAAAGAAGACTTGACTCAAACTTTTAAGAGAATTAGGGAAATGTCAATATCGTAGATTGGCCGACCTGAAATTATAAATCTACAAATTGTTATGTGAAAATTTATTAGATCGGAGCTTGTGTGAGGCTTTGTTTAGCCCAAACTTACTACAAACAGGTTTTTTTTCTTCCAAGTAAATTATCAACATCCTGATTATTTAATTCACTATACGGTAGGGCTGCTAAACTGGACTAAATGATGGTGTGCTTTGAGTGCAAACGCAAAAAAAATGCTCCATGACACGATTACTCGTAACAATTTTCAATCAACATATGTATATCAAAGAACTTTAAAATAATTAATAAAATTACAAAAATAACGATTTCATATTGACAAGATAGAAAATATTGCAAAAAAATTCAATATTTCACGCATGGCCGTAGAAGAGGGAGGGTTGCTTTTCTGAGAACCTCATGAGGGAACCTTCCCCCATGAGGTTCTCAGAAAAGCAAGCGAGCTAATCTACTCTAGACAAAATTTTGAATTCGTAATCAAATCTCGATGATTGAGGAAGGTTATTAAAGAGTATCAATCAAGACTCAAAACATGTGCCAAACATCAAAAACCCATCCCAAAATTTGAGTTCTGCTACAGGTTTTCAACTCATTACAGAAATTCAGGTTTCAAATTGTCTAGAACAAAAATTGTATTTTTAATTTGATATTTCGGTATCTTTACTCAGTTTAGAATTCTTGATTCAAATTAGTTTTTGCAGTTTGATTCATGATTTAAGATAATTTTCTTTTAGTGGGTTGATTTTCGGCTTTCAGTCTCAAGTTTTATTTCAGTTATTATGAAAAATCCTAATTTAACAAAGCTTCAAAACGGAGATGAACAGTTTTAAACTCTGATTCAGATTGATCATTCGAAACTCAGATTTCAATTCAGATTCACAATTCAGATTAAACACAAACACATTATTTAAATTATGAATTCAGATATAAACCCACTACGACAGAATTTAAATTAAAGATTCACGAATGGGGGCTCTGAAACATGACTTTTAAGATTCTGATCTGAAATTTAGATACGGAAATTTTTGTACATTTCAGTAATCGTTTTGAAATTTTGGAAACAAGTTTAAAATTCTTAAATTGAATTCAGGTGCGGAATTTAGATTCAGAATGCATGATCAAATTTCAGAATATGATTCAGCTCGTACATGACTTTTAAAATCAAGATTAAAATATAAAAGTGTCAATTCTGTGTTGCCAAAATCGAACCGTGCCAAAATCGAACCGCGCGAAATTCAACGGATTTATTCATCAACTTTTTTCTTCCGTATTAATAAATATAAACCAATGTTATTATTATTAACCTTTTGTTTCCTCATTTTTTGATAATTTTTAGTTTTTTTTTGTATCTTTTTTATCAAGTTTTCAACACATTCCGAACTTTCTTTGTTATGTTTGGCATGTTTGTTGTTTTTATCATGTTTGTTATTTTTGACATTTTGCAATTTTTTTTTTAGATAGTTTTTGGCATTTCTATTCTTTTGTTTGTACATATTTGTTTTTGAGTTTATTGAATTTTTCATATTTTCGGTCATTTTTGAGTGCTTTATGTGTTTTTTGATTTTTTTTGTTATAGTTGTTATATTTGATCAACGTTCAAAAATGTAAAAATGTATTTTATGTAGAGATTAATCACCGTAATTTATGTTTGGTACTTTAACTTATCGGCCTTATAGGTGTAAAGTGATGTCCTTTTTAGTAGGGACATCTAAAGATTATGGATTTTTTATAGATGGATAGAAGGTTGGATGAAATGAATGATGGTGAAAATGAGCGGGTAGAATTTATTTAGAAGCATTATCATCACATATCAATTATAAAGCTTCTAAATGAATTCTACCCGTTCATTTTCACCATCATTCATTTCATCTAACCTTCTATACATCTATAAAAAAATCCATAATCTCTAGATGTCCCTACTAAAAAGACATCACTTTTAGTAAAAACATATTAACGGGGTCTGTATTTCGTTGAGGAATTCAAGAAATCACCAATTTATGAATTTGTTTGTTAATTGAATATAAAAAATTTAAATTATTATTCAAAGTAAGTTTAAACACACATTTGAACTGAAATTCACAGTTATAAAGTAGAGTTTAAGTTTAATTTTAAGTTTGAAAGGTTTGTTTTATGCAAAAAATCTAATCTTCATACGAAAATATGTCTTCCTCATGATTATCATCATATAATTGATTTTTAATAAAAAAATATTTGCCGATAAAGAAACATGCAGCTTTTTCATCTAAAACATTGCACAAAATTTTAATTTTTTTCGATGTATCGTTTAACATTATTTATATTGAAGTATTTGCAAAAGCCAAATTTTAATCTTAAATCCTAAAGTTGGTTCATGTTGGTTCATGTCTTTGATTTATTCTCATGGATATGGTAAAGATCTTTGAATTTGCTCAAGAGTTTGAATGATTGAGTTTATTTTATTTTAGCTTAGGATAAGTTTTTTTTATTTTATGGCGTTGCTCAAAAAACTTATTTTAAACTCAAATAAAATAAACCTAGCCGAACAGACTCTTGAACAAATGAAAGATATTAACAATCGATGAAAGTGAATTCCATATTTTGTTACATAAGGTTTCATAATACGAATTTAGATAACCATTTCAAAAAATTTAGGACGTATTCTCAAATGTTACGATTTATAAGTTCAATTTAAAAGTACTCAAAAAATAATATCCTTATAGTTACAAAAATAATATGTTTTAAAGCATTTTTTTACTGTTGCATTGATAAAGCAAAACAAATAAAAAAACAATAAAACCTCCCTCATGAATTGGTTCTTCCAATGGCCCTGATTCAGGCGCGGTCCTATGGGGGGGGTGATCGGGGTGATCACCCCCCCCAAGCGGCAATAAACCGTTATAAAATACCCACAAAAGCTCGAATTTAGCTTAGCTTAGCTTAGCTTGATTGACTACTCACATCCACCTTTAATCATGGAACTAGAAATGTTAATAATTTAAACTGTGTTTACAACTGAAGAAAATTTACTCATTTAAGTTTTAATCCAAAATATATTCTTTGAGAGTTTCATCTTGGTAAAACATTTCGAATTCCACGATCGCTGGCGTGGCTCAGTAGAACGAGTTCCACATCGCCAATGGTTGCTACTCCGTGATTGACCGAGGCCATCAATTTTGTTCAGAGGTCAAAAGAATGATACTTGGGATTAGCAACATTCTCAATGAACAAAACTGATGCTCTCTCTTTGAACATCAATAACGGCGCCGGCCACGTCCTAGTAGTCAATAGATAGTTAGGAAAAATAGAGAAAAGGATGAAAGAAATAAATTTGTGCCTTAGGACCAAGGTTACCTCTGCATCCTAGCAAAAAAAAAAATTGGGATGTGGGTTCAGGGATATGATCTGGAAACACCTTTGACAAGTGCATGAATTTGACTGTTCCTATAGTTTTCAAACTTCTTAGTAACATTACAGGTTCCCTATGCAAAAAGTCTTCATTAAATTCCAGTCTAGATACAGTGATCAATAATAGTTTTGATACATTATGTTCCCACTAACTAAACCAATAATTCAAGGAAAACCATTTAACTATTTTAAAAGTAAACTCAATAAAGAACGTTTTGAATGAATTGTTCTGAGTACCTAAAATTATCTAAAAGTTCATTGCTGTGGTATTTTCAGATGTGCCTGTTATAATTTTCAACCATGATTGATTATTGTGACCATCCGATCTTAAATATTCGTTCACCTTCAAAAAGATTCAAAGTAAAAATGAAATTGTACACCATCCACCGTGAACAATATCAGGAATCTATTATTTTGCTGGATGTATTATTTTTGAATACTATGGAATTAAAAACTTCTTAAGTTAAAAAACACTCGCTTGCATACATCACGCACATTTAATTTAAAAACAAAAAAAAAACCTACCAATAGCTTTTTTAATTCAATGTCTCTAGCACCGCTGTTTTATGATCTCCTAGTATAACTAAGTGTATTGCTACGGAAATATGTTAATAGCGAGAAAATGAAAAATTTGGTAATTTCTTACAAATACAATTGTATGTTATTGTTTTACTAACAAAGTTATACTTGCAATGATGATGTAAATAGTTGAGCAAGTCTTATCACTCATTCCACTGAATCAATTTCAATGAAACTATTTTCTCCTATCTATCTTCGCCTATACCATAAGAATTTTGTTAAACAACTAGGTATATTCTGAGACTTCTTGAACGGAATAATCTTGCACACATTTTGCCCATTCGGTCCGTTTTCTGTTTTCATCTGAATCATCGAAAATCTCACACAAATATGTTCTCGAAATAATTGAAAACAAACAATATTAGTACTCTTCGGATGAGCGACAAAAGTTATTAGTGTTTTGTATTAGTAAGTATATTCTATTTTCATTTTTTTAATTAAAGATAGATGGTTCATTTTTTGGTTACTCAATCATCAACATCTTTTTCGAAAGAACCCTTATGAATACAACCCACCTATACAACGAAGCAACACTTTAGATGTGCACTTTAAATTTGATTTGGAAAAATATAACTCTCAATATTTTTACGAACATATCATAAACTATTTTAAAGCATCCCACATTATCTACCTTTATGGAAATATTCTCAAATCATTGAAAATTTAAACAATATACAAAGACACAGTTTACTTATCCTGATGATCCTTTGAGTGCTCCTCTTCTCTGTGTTGATAGCTCCGAGTCTGTCTGGAAGGCCAAGTGCTTTCCCTTTTGAATCAGTCACTTGAAGCCTATTTCAATTACCGCAATTCCAACACTTAATCTCACTTCCCTCGTCAAAACGCGTGTGCTGCCTCTCTGGTCGCCAGTCGATCCCGTGTTCCTTTCATTTCTTCAAACCTTTATTTCGATAACTTTTCCAAATTTCATGAAGTTTGAAAAAAAAAATCGGGAGCGGACGTCAAACACGTCTTTAAGCAAACGATGCTTACTTAGATCTCAATACCCACAAAAGCTCGAATTTCTATAAAAAGTTGGAACTTTTCTTAGTAGATATGCTTTTAAATTTTCAAAATTTTCCACTCCGTGGGGGTGTTTATTCGACAAAAAAGTTAATTTATCACTTGAAAGGCTCAATATTGAAAAAAGTCGGTCCACCAAACTCAAGCAGCTGTAATTTGCGATTCCTTGGTCTGAATTAAACCAAATAACTTTTGTTGATAAGTAACTCAACAAAAGTGTGTAGTTGAGTGTTGATTTTGAATTTGCAATTAATGAAATGTAGGACCACTTTTTGATAAAATTGACACTAATTTCCCTCATATGCCTAAATTAACACGAGCAAATCGTAATAAATTTTATAGGTATTTGCTTCAAATTCAAAGCTTCTAAATTCTTGATTTTGTTTTAAGTTTTATGGAAACAACAAATTTGAAATAGCAATATAGGAGGGTGAATATGAAATACTTGAAATATTTGTTCTGCTGCCGTCATACATTTATTGCCTTCGTCATGCAGTTTCTTTTTGATTTGCTCAGATTTAGAAGGAAACAATAAAAAAAAAATCGTCAAACTATAAACGTACGGAACCATGTGATTTTAGATTTTCTTGATTTTTAGAAATTTCAACCATGTTTAATGGATTAACAGATCTTGGTTGTTCAAAGAAGTAAAAAACACCTTTAAAATTTAAATTTTAGTCAAATTATCCATTCGAGGGATCGGTTTTCCAGTAGACATTTAAGAAACGTATGGCTTCAATTGACCATCTAACTTTCTAATTTTTTTTTGTCTTTTAGTCACCAATATTTCACTAAATAAATTCAATCGTTATAAACAATAAGCGTTGATGCCGCATTTTATTCAAGCTCCCCATTTGGATTTGTTTTGTATTTCAAAATATTTTTTGAATCAAAAGAAAATTATCAATTCAGAATCAGGAAAAATCATATATATACCTAAATTTGAATTGGAAATTCTGTTTTTTTTCTTTTGTTTACAGCTGGTTTATAATTCTCAATATATAAGGGCATATCAGACGTCTAATGCTTACCTCATTTTAAAATCTAAAGTAGTGCTTTTTTCACTTGCGTTTACAAGGAATTCATGACTTATTGCAAAATAAGAATACAGGTTCTGAATCACAGTAAAGATTCTCTTTCGCGAGTTTTTTTTTCACCCTCAATTTTCCACCATTTAAATATGAATCGTTAACTTAAAATTAATAACCTATATTATGAAATTCAAAAACAAAAATTTAAATTTCAGAGCTGATTTTATTTGGTTCTGTTTGAAAGGTTTGATGTGATAAACATTCATATTATGGATGATAATGAAAAAAAATACAAATACTGCCAAACAGAAATCGAATATAAAATATTCATAGTAAAAGTTTAAAATAAAAAAATCTTCTCAAGAGGTTTCAGCAACAATAAATCGAAAAAAGAGATTACGTGTTATGAATTTTGCTTTGAGTTTTTAGAACCAAAAAGGAAGAAAAAGTATTTATAAAAGCTGTTTCAATATGAAGGCGGTGGTTGGCGATAAAGATTCAAATTCATCTCCAGAACCCAAAATCTGCATTTAAAACTATAACACGAGGAAACAAAATTCACATTTTTCGAGGAGCAAAGAATTTGAAAACTGGTTTCAACTTATTTAGGAGCACTATTTAAATGCAAATTTGTAAATTTTTTTTTATCAGCTTTTGTTCTGGTATAAATTTTGAAAATACAAGGTTCATTGAAAAAATTTGTGCACTTTTTAGCAAAAGTGTAAAATATCAAAAAGATTTAGAAAAAAATGTTTCAACTTAATGATCAATTTTCATGAAGACTGTGAGTAATTAACAACGGGAAAAAATTATAGAAGTAAGTATGTTTCCCCATTTTGTGAAATACCAAAAAAACTGTATTGTTTTTTTCGGAAATTCATCACATTTTGGCATTCTTCCCTCTAATCTGAATCGTTGAATGAAAAAAGGATAATGATCAGATTTTACACATTTTTTGTTGCTCAGGTAGGTTAGTTACTTCATCAATTATCATTGATCGATTTCACTCTAAACTGCTTAGTTTTAAAATTATTAAATACCAGAAAATAAGAAGGGAGAGAAAAAATCTGACAAATAAATCAAGTTTGGGACACAAAAATCTTCCAAAATCAGTTTGCCTCGGTTTTGATTTTTCCCTTGTGAATTAAAAGTATCCCCTTATCATTCCATTATTTTTTTGGCAACAAGGCAATCTATCTAAACAGTCAGAAGATCTTTTAGTGATTTTAACTAACACTCCAGGATTTCAAGATCTACAGAAATTATGTCACCGGCACCGATACTGCTATCAGCTCATCTATAGAATAATATTGAAAATTTTAGTTAAAATTTAGCTTAAAGTTTGGTATTCTGAATCTGGAAGCTTGGTTATTTCAATTGCAAATGATTGAGACTCTTCACTAAAGAAAAGTATTAACTATCAGAATTAATTATTTTTAATTATAATTCAAAATTATAAAAAAATAGGAATTATGTGTAGGTACCTACATGAACAATAAAAAAGAATAATTACTTTTTTTATAATTTATTTGTTGTAGTACAAATAAAATTGAAAATTTTGAAGGATAACCTTAAATTCAAGAGCAAATCAAATAAAATTAGATTCCAAAAGTTTCCTATTAAGAAACTGATTTTGATAATCGTATTTATACTAAATTTATATTTAAAGTGTTGATTTTATGTATTGAGTATTCATATTTGAAAATAATAATACTAAGTTTCCAAATCACGATTCAATAAAAAAAACCCCAATGAAGAATACAATGCCCGTTAGTTTTGTTTGTTAATTAGTTTATCGGCCATATCGGTGAGAAGTAAGATACTTCCGAAAAAATTAAAAAATATCAGAGCGCTAATATTGAGAAGCTCAGGAAAAAAAATGAAGATAGCTTCAAATTTTTTTTTCTACATTTTTATATCTCTCAACACCGTGTGTATTATTTTCATTGAAAAAATTACATTTATAACAATAAATTCTTTAAAGAGCTCTTAAAGTGACAATTTTTAAATACCAGATTTACCTACAAATTAAAAAAAATTATCAATATTTTTTCGCAGTGGATATTATAGATTCGCTGGCTGTTCTATAAAAGAATGTGTGTAAGTTGTGTAGAAGGATATTGAAATGAGTATTTAGAGAAACTTTGAGAAAGTTTTCATTATTCATCTCTTGTTTCATACTTTTTTTAAATACATGTTGTTCAGTGAAATTCATGGGGGAAGGAGGAGCAGTGTGCAGCTTATATGGTAGACTCATTTGCAACTGACCATCCCCCCCCCCCCTGCTACCCCTCTCCTTTCGCTCACTCAAATGATTGTTTTTTCACCAGATATTAATGTTCCTTTATATTGACTGATTTTTGAAAATTGGAAAATCACCCCCCCCCCCCCCCCCCGAAGAGCCAACTCTAGGACCGCCCCTGCCCTGATTTAACGTATTTCTAAGTTAAAAAAAAACACAAAAATGAGTCCTAGGCAGTTGATTTTCGGATCGGAGTTTTGACCCGTTCAACTCCGCTTGAGAAGATATATTTTTTTAAAGATGAAAGGGGAGAGACGGGCTAAATGCGCGTACTAAGGAGAATACTTATTTTCTCCTTTATTTTAATATATTGGAGCCTGAAAACTATACGAACAACTTCTTACAGTTTTTGAGAAAAAGATTTTTTAACAAAAGTGGTCAAAATAGCCGTTTTCCGAAACTGGGTGGGCTTTATGCGCATTAGACTGCGGCAAGCTTTGTAGGGAAATTTCAAGTGCAGAAATTTTGACACCTCTCATAACTTTTTTGGATTGGTTTTCACTGCCAAAAAAAGCAATAAAAATATTGGAAGTGACTCAATCAGTCCTGAATTAGCGCAACGAGTTTTAATTTTGCATGGAAATTTGTATGAAAAAAACAAATTTTTTTCATTCGAAAACCACCAGAGATGTACTGGAAGTTTGAATTAAGTTTGAATTTTAAATATTCCTTGATTCTTGCAGTACATTTCAGTTAAATAAACTTCAAACCTCACAATTACCCCAGGAAAGTTATTATCTGGACGATTAAATATGCAAAAATTTCGTCTTCCATACAATTTTCCATACAAAATTTAAACGCGTTGCGACAACTCAGGAATCAACCAAACCATCTCAAATTTTACTCTGATGCTTGGTGATCCAAAAGGCATCGAAAAAACATATGGGAGCAAAAGGCATTTTTTGCAGCGGTCTTATGCGCATATTTATGTTTTTAGCTCTATTTCTGACCCACTTTCAATATAAACGTATAATATATAAAAAAAAGTAAAACTGATGTTAAGCATACGTCAAGGCTGAAATTTTGGTGTAACTTTAGACATCACTAGTTCTTTTTCATAAAATATAGGGAAGCCGTACTGCCATATTTCATGGAAATATTTGATTCATTTCATAAAGATCGGTATAAATCTTTGTTATTTTCACTGTAAAGCTGTAACCAACTTAGTGCCTGATGTGGGAATTCAAAACCAGTCGCTTATTCCAATATCATATCATTTATTACTTTGATTAAATTTTCAATTTGTTGAACTTTTCATTTTTAAGGTGAATTATAAAAGAAAATCAAGAGCATTTTTGTTTACAGATTTACGCACTATTATTTAAGTTCAATTTATTCATTTCAAAATCTTGTATGAATTTTTTGTTTTTTTTTTTACTTTGAATAACAATGTAATCTTTTTATGCCATGTACCAAAAGCGTCATCTTTTAAATTCTTATAAATAAACAGATATTAGCTTTATTAGAGTTCTGGTGATAGTTAGCATGCGCTTTAAGTTTTTATGAAGATTGATGCTATAGTCCTAACAAAGTTGTGCTGACCATAATAAACACAGCAAAAATTATTTTCTGTAAAATTACGCGAATGTCCTGTAACAAAAAGAAGCAGGACATTTACCGCAATTTTACAGGTCGAAAAACAAATTACGTTACATTTAATTTTTAGTGTGCAACTTTTTTACAGGACGTTTGCTGTAATAATAATTGAATTTTAGTTAACTTTTAAGGAAAACAATTTAAAATTACAGGTTTTGTTACAGTTACAGGTTGATTTATTTTAAAGGTTGCAGTTTTAGTGACACGTAATAGTCAAAATTCTTTTCTGTGAAGCTACAATTGTTATTTGAGATGTTAAACTGACAATCTACTCAAAACATGCTAAACTACTGGATTAAAAAAAAGTTTTGATATGCGTTTATTTCCTTAAAAAAAATAATAAACTGTTCGGGGGTTTATTGCATACTTAAAGATGTTTTCCTGTATAAGACAAGAAAACACACTCCACAAACTAAAACAAATAAGTTCATTTTTCTTTAAAAATGTCTCTCAGAAAAAAAATTTCTTTAAATTGATCAAAAAGAAGAGTACTCAAATTTCTCAATCGGAAAAGAGTTCCTGTACTCTTAAAATAGTGCGTTTGGTATCCCTAAATAAGCTTCGTTCAATGATGAATTCCAAAATTCAGCGTTGAAACGACAAATAAAAACCAATTACCTTTGTTGGGATTCCGTACATTTTAAACGGAGAAAAAGATCGCGGGTTGGTTTCTAAAAAACGTTTTGTTATTTTATTTTGTATTTAAAAAAACAGATTTTTGTATAGCTTTCACAATTTTTTTAAATAAAGATGAACGAAATTTTTTATTATTTTTACACACTCATTTTTTATTACATGCAATTACAATTTGGTTTATTTCGAAACCAATATTGGGTTTATTCGATAAACGTGTAATTGAAAAAACGATTAGTCGAAAAAAGAAAAAAAATGATGAAAAGTTTTCAGCAGCAGTTCAGCAGCGTCCGCTTCTACTGGAATAGGCTGAATCAATAGCCATGGATGTAAGCCCGGATCCTAGGGACATGGTCCATCCGGAAGACGTCAGGAACAAAACAAAAGTACATCACGAGACAGTAGGACATCATTCCGGTAAATATTAAATGCGTTTTTGTTCATTAAATGAATTCATATGATCAACATAAATAGCATTTAATGTTTGCCGGAATGATGTCCTACCGGCTATTAATAGATCCGAACATTCTTCAAATCAAAATCAAAATTTTTTCAGTACAAAGTTTTGTTATTCTGAAACCCTCAATGATTTATTTTTTCAACAATAAAATTTTTGTAATTCTAAACCCAAATTTATTTTATTGTTTCGAAAGAAATTTCGAATCATTTTTAGAAAAGGTGTATTTTTTAATCGATGTTTTTTGACAGTGTTATCAAAAATATATTTGTGCCTTTTCTCAACCAAAATTTGTATTATTTTTGCCGAAATCTTATAATTTTTTAAATATATTTTTCTGCGGGTACATGTATTATCAATAACTCGTTTTATTGAACAATTTTGATTTTTGTTCAACTTTCAAAAACAACAAATAACCTGGAAATTGACAATTTTCCACTTCGATGCAAAACCCAAAGGACTGTGTAAACCAAAGCACCGCGATGCCTAATCATATCTGATTTTGATAGATTTTTCACCGACAGGAAAGTTTCCCGGCAAGCAGGGAGTGAAAATAATTACCAGTAATTACGTTGAAAGATTGCCGTGATAAGCACTTTTGCCTAAAGGCCACCGTTCGTTGTCGGAGTGCAAATGGGAAAGGTAGCGAACGACTAGTGATGGAATATTCTTTCCGCATCGATACTCCTCCTGGGAGCTCCAGGGATTTTACCCACTGGAATCGTGTGAGGTGAGGAAAACGGTTCGCGAAAGAGAGATGGGAGTTGGGAAGGAGGTTGAGCATGATAAACGCTTCATCCGAACAGCTCGGAAACTGAGCAAAGAACAGGGTGTAGGTAGGTGGTACAGAGTACAGATACAGACTCGAGCAAAAGGAGAGCGTGTAATCTGGAAGTCCTTGAGAAGAGGAAAAAAAGTCGAGAGCTTCGGATTCCTTCAGTGCTTCTACTCAAAGGTGAATAGTTAGCTAGTGGGTAGTGAAGTAACTGAAACCCGGCTCTCAATGGGGATGACTTGTGCGTGCGATGAAAAGTGGTCAACCTTGAGAATCTCAGATGGGGAAGAAGATTAGTATCCCCCACTGAATTTCAACACGCAATCAATTATCTATTTGACTGTTGGGTATAAAGCATTCGTCAATAGAACTTAAATTGTTTACTCAAAACTGTTATAAATTGAAAAAAAAACCCAACTCACCCTTTTGTAGTCGAAACAGTACGCCACATCCATCAGGGTGAACTCGTGCGGTAGGATCTCGTCCTCGTAGATGATGTCGACCTGGATCCGGTCGTTTCCGAGGGCCAGCCCGTTCTTGGTCAGGATGAACTTGTACAGATGATGTACGGTGACGGCCGCCGGGCAACAGAGGTACGTGACGGGCAGCTTGGCCTGGGCCTTCGGGTCGTAGTCCCCAATCGAGTCGTAGTGGTACTCGAGCGAGAGGCTGGAGTAAAAAAGAAGAATAAAAAAGCACAAACGAATGAAATAAAATTGTACAATCAGATTTCAACCGGTCATTGAAACTCGACATTTGCTTCCGGCTATAGAGTGAACGACACTGTGATTTCAGTTCATATCCCGGCTGCTCGTCTAAAGTTTGGAAAATGTAAACGTTTTTATGTATTCCTAAAAAAAATTCTGACGAATAGTTTGATTTCAAATTAAACTACCCATTCTGGAATACTACGAACTTTGGAAACAATTGAAGTCTACAAAATTAGTTATAGGAGTTTTTGTTATTTTAGGGTGGTCGGATTTACCATTTTTTGGAAATCGGGTTTTCCGGTATTTTTAAATAAGAAAACCAATAAAATCGGTATTTTTCCTTCAAAATGTTGGAATAATGTAAATGTCTCGAATAATTGCATAAGTATTCGTTACAAGAGTCTATAAAGTGACGTATATATCAGCGATATTTTCTACTGGGAAAGATGCAAGTATGTCTTCTGAACTTCTTTTCCTTAAATCAATCATCTGGGCAGCCAAAACGTGGCCCGCGGGCCACATTTGGCTCGTGAACAATAATTTGCGGCTTGCGGAGCTTTTTTAAGCTTCAATCTTATGAAAAGAGAATAGATGCCCTCAGATTTACTTCATTCCAGTTCAAAACGTTCAACCGTACATTTGAATCAACTCTACCTAAAAAAACGCAACATATGAAAGTCACTTTTTCATCATTTCTTCCTCAGAATTGACCAGTTTGAGGTGCTCACTGAACGCCTGCTTCATGATAGGTCAGTCTCTCCTATACTGCTATACTCCTATTATGTTCTTGTATACAAAATAAACTTTTTGGCTTCAAATCACTTCAGGGCATCTTATGAATAATGGAACGAATAAAAATAAGTCGAAATGGTGCAAAAAATCTTCCTACAGCATATTTTGAATCATTAACTGACCAAAGAATGTAAAGACAGCTGCAGAGAGCTTTAGAAGTAATTTTAACAGTAAATCAAGTTTTTGTGAAAAACATACATCATTATCGGATCATTTATCATATTTATTTTTTTTTTGTTTTTGCTAATGCTGTTTTCGACCCAGAAGTCTTATAAAATCACTTTCAAACGCGTACGTATTTTTTTTCTAAGCGGCCCACCACACTCCCCTTTACAAAAAAGTTCTTTTGAGCCCCCAGGTAATGAACGCTTACAAATCTATTCTTATTCACAGTAAGAAACTAAATTTTATGTTGGCCAATTCAAAAATAATTTTGAAATTCCATTTTTAATTCAGAAATTCTGTCGAATCTGTGAATATTATAAAATTCTGTGCTCTGTGACACAGAATCTGGGATGAAAATTTCCTCAAAATTTTGTGAAATTACATATTTTCCTGTGATTTCGCAACCTTGTTCTCAGCATGTCTGGCAGCAAACAAGAAAACAACTTCAAAAACTAAAACGTGGACATACATTAATCATGCTGCGAGAACGTAAAAAATATTGTTTCCTACGAGGAAGTGCAAAAAAAGAATTTTACTCAATGAATCTTAGTAGAAGAACATTCTTTTGAAGAGATCCATTTTTATTATTTACAAATTAAATATTAATTTATAAGAATTGGAAAAAAAAGCTAAAACAACATTATTAGGACTAAACTCACTGCCAAGAAATTATCAAAATAAAAAATTGCTAATTTAGTGGTTGGTTATTGGCTTAGGCTTACTTAGAAGTATTGTATTATTTTGATCTTGAAAATGGTTCTATTGGAACTGTTTTCTATATCTTCGGGAAGGCTGTTGAACTTCTTAGGACCAATGAAGGAAATTCGACGTTTACTAAGACAAGTAGAAGTTGTGCTGCGCATAAGATGGTGAGATTGACGGGTATTATGAACTCTCAGGCCCACATTAAATATCAAATTTTGGTTATGGTTAGACGAGTGCAAATTATCGAATACGTAAATTATGTACTTTTTTGCAAATCTCAAAGTATAGAGAGAGATAATTTATGTTGTGAGATCTATCGGAATAAAGTAAATTTGTTGGGTAAAGACGGTGAAGATTATAGATTGTATTAATGCAACGATTCAGAAGGGTTTGCAAACGGGAGAGAAGAGACAATGGCTCTTTACCCCAAACCGCTATCAAATAATAAAGACGGGAGTGAATGAAGGCAAAATAGAATTTCAGTAAAACGTGACTTGGAACAAATGCTTTTACTCTCCATAAAATTCCACTAAAAGATGATATTCGTTTTTGTAAACGATCAATGTGGAAGAGCCAAGAAAAAGTTCCGTCTGGAGTTATTCTCAGATACTTACCGCGTAGCAGCAGCTTACTGAGATCGTTTATGTAAAGTAGGAAAATTAAGGGTCCGATATTGCTGCCTTGCGGAACACCAACTTCCAACTTCTCTAGGGAGCTCTTTTCTTCTCTTAAGCAGACAAATTGCTTTCAATTTGACAAATAGCTTCGTATTAAGTCGTTGACTAAGACTGTTATGCCACAGCACTCAAGTTTGTTCAACAATACTTCGTGGATTATTTACAATGTCAATAGCTTTTTAAGGTCGGGAAAAAGATCGCCCACAATTTTTTCGTTTCTATTTCTTGAATTACAGAATCCATCAGCTCGCAGATTGCTGAAAGCGTGCTAGATCCTGATTTGAAATCGTATTGTAAATGGTAAAAAACGTTGTTTTCATTTAAAAAGTTGTGCATTCTGCTTATCAAAAGCTTCTCAAGATTTTTGCTGAAAACGCTCAAGGTTGAAATGGATTGGCAATTATTTACAACGAATCGATCACCAGACTTGAATATAGGGATTACTCCTGCGATTTTGAGGCACTCTGGATAAACTCCTGCCTCTATGATTTTGTTGAAGCAATCCGCGAGAATTTTGGCAAAATGTTTGTGGTGATTTTCGAGTTCCTGGGGCGAGATGTTGTCTGGACTACTTTTTTTGTTTTCCAAAGATTTATTAGCAATAGTGACCTCGTTATGTGAAACAGGCCGCAGTAACAATTTAGAAACACGGTTAATATACAAAAAAGTGTTGAAATCAGGGTCTCTAGTAAAAGTGTTTGCGAAAGATTTGCCGATGCTGGAAGTGTAATTGTTAAATGTAATACAAACTTCGTGTTGATTTTCCTCGACGGTGTTATCAACTCTTAAGAAAATATCGGATTTAGTCCTTAACCTTCCGAGTATTCTGTTTATTTTTTTCATAGTTTTGAATCAGATGTATTGCTCAAAATATTTTCATAGTAAATACTCTTGCATTTCCTCTTGCAAACCTCTACTTTTTTCGAAATATGTATGATTTAGCATTTCTTTCTAATGAGTTTTTTCTGGGTTTCTATTTAATGCTGTAAAAATTATATTTATGTAAAATTTTATCATTAAATTAATAAAATATCACCGAAAATGCAAAAAAAAAATGAATCTATTGCTCTTTGATTGACACTATTTTTTTCGAATTTTGAAATACAGAAAATACACCTTGTGAACTATACTGTATAACTCAATAACTGACTTTCTACAGCGTTTGATAAGTGATGCAATTTGATGTTGGACACCCTTTATATTTCAAGATTTTTAGTTTCACAGAATTTCATTTAATACAATTTGACAAAAAGTACATAGAAAATAACCAAATTCAACATCTTGAAAGTGTGTTTCCTCAAAATTTACTTTAATGCACGTGCAGCCCTTTGGCTAAAAGGGCCTCAATAATACTTTTAAATCAGAGCAACGTCTTAAGTTTTCAACACCTTATGAAATGGCAATTTTTTAAAGAGGTTCTTCCATTTTTTTTTTCTTATTTTCGTAATTTGGTAGGCAGTGACATGTTACCTCATTCAACTTAAAATTCGCAGGGATTATTCAAAGTTTATTCATTTATTTACATGGTGTTCCGTATCACGACAAATGGAATTGAATGGATTGAATGGAAAAGTAACATCATGTTCATCTGGACGAATTTTGTAGAACATTTTTCACAAAGAGAAGTATTCTTTTCTTTGCCCACAAACATATCTCATTTCTGAAATTGGGCCCGCCTTTCCCTGGGTCATTACCAAGGTTGTTAAAATGTTATAACAATTTCACAAAGATTTACATATTTTTGATTTATCATTTGTTTTCATATCATTCAACTAGTATTTTTCACATTAATTAAAGAAAATTCGGCAAGATATCTACAAAATAGTAAATCAAAAGAACGATGACACTAAGCACACACTAAACATATAATAATATTAGCAAAGACGATTCTGGGTGATTTTTGAAAAAAAAATTAAATTAAAAAGGGCAAATATGAACAAATTTTAGACATTATTCCAAAACCTGCAAGAGGAAAGTTATAGAATTTTTTCAAATTAATATTTTTATCGAGCAGTATTCAAATTGTATTTAAGAATTCAAAACAATCGATGTTAATTTTTCAATTAATTCTTAATAATGGTTATTGGACACAAAAACTATAATTTTTCAAAGAGGAATTGGAGTTTTTTATTTAATTTAAAAAATAATGTTCTTAGACACGGGTAAAATTTGGGAAGCTTTTAACAATATCTGGGCATCCTGGCCAGATTTGGTCCAACTGTAGTATTTTATTGAATTTATCGGCAACCCGAATGTATCCAAGAAAATCTTAAATAAACGAAAATCAAAGTATAAAGCGATACTCGTCAGCATTCTCCAGCACGATCTACAGTGAAAGATCCACGTATACACCTAAGATGTTTCACTGGAACCGTAAAATTTTCGTTATTGGGTAACTATTCCAACATTACTTTTAGATATTCTATTAATTTTCCAACATCATTTGGAAAATTTGACACATCCGTTATCGTATGAATTTTAAGAATAAATTTTTGAACTATTTGGCCAAATTCTTAATCATTGGCTCAATCGTTTTTTGATGATATTCGACGGCGAATATTTGGCTGACTGAATATTCGGTACATCTCTGGTATTTAGGAGTTAAAGTTTGTTACAAAAAAGTGGCCAAAACAACACGTTTTGCAATGTAAAATCAGTTTTATTTCTCACTGAGTTTTGCCGTAAAATTAACACATTTTGCTTTAAAAGAAATTAAGATCACTATCTCGGACCATGAAAAAAATGGAAACAAAGCTCTTATTAAAATATGCGTTTCAAATTCAATCTTAAATATTTTTTTTAGTTAGTTTTGATGAGTTGAGTTTCTATTCGATTATATTTAGTTTTTTTTTTTTCAAAGTAATAATGACTGATAAAACGAAACATTTTTATAAAGCACTGCTGTCATATTATCCTCTTCAATTTACTAACGATAACGATCGCGAAATTGATGGTTCTATGAGCATCTATTTCTTACAAAAACTTGCACAGAAATGATTTACATATTATAAAAAACTCGCATAAATCTCGCAAAGTTATAATTGATCGTATAACTAAAACTATAAAATTATACAATACAATATCATTTCAGAGATATACATGAAATATCTACCTATGCTAATTTAGTGAAATAAACTTCAATAACAATACCAAAATAACTTAGCTTTAGCCAATTGAAACAATCGATGGATAGATATCCTGCAACAACAAATAGCGATCATATTGAACAGAATTTAAAGTCCAATCAAGTCTAAATGACTTGGATAAACAAATAATCTTAAGTTTTATATGAAAAAGAAGCTTGTTTTTACATCATGATAAATTATGTTATGCTGTTGACTTGTTTTCAGGATGAAGATAAATTTACCGGAAATACCGGTTTTCAACCACTTAAAAACCCGGAATTTTGGTATTCCAAAAATGGTCGGTTTTACCGGTTCCGAAAAAACCGGTTAGTCCACCATACATTTTTTTTTCGAGGTCATTTAAACTGAACGATTTGAGAACGTTGCAGTTGGACAGTTATTGAAAAACTTATCCGGTTCATCTGTGTTCGATGTTTAGTTTTGGGCTCGAACGCGCTAACATCGGCTTAGGAGGCAACTGTCTTGCCAACTGAACTATATCACAAGCCCAAATGGGGTGTATAGTCGAAGGTTCGAAGGTTATTTGGTAGAAGGTTATTCGGACGAACGGATGTTGGGCCAAAAGATTATCAGGCCAAATTTGCGCCTGGTCGAAATGATGTTAGGCTGATTGGTCAGCAGACTTAATGGTAGTTAGGCCAAAATGGTCGTTGGAGCTGTTTATTGTTTTTTGACCCTGGTTTACATGGATACTAGGCCGAATGTCCGTTTAGCCGAATAATTGTTACAAGTGCCGGGCCGATTCTGCTTGATAACCCATTTGGCCGAATGCCTTTCAAGCTAACGATTTTCAGCCGAATTCCAGCCTGAATATGATAAGGCATAGTTTTGAAAAGGTCGTATTTACATGCCTTTTGCACTTGCTCACAATTTTACATTGATTTATGAAACTTTGCTGGTTCTGGTTTAGTAAAATTCTTGTCAAATATACATTTGAATTGCTTTTGTTGATTGTTGATTTTGTTACAATTTGTTTGTGTCCCTTGAATCTCAGTTGAATAATGTTTAAAAAAACCCTCAAAGCATTCTTCATTCCAGAAACGAATCAGAAACAATCGATAGCCCCAGCTATAAGCAGAATTAGCTCCCTTCTCGAAAATATCGATGACTACAACACAGAACGGTAGGAAGGAACATACCTGATAAGCTCTTCCGGTGAGAAGAAATTCTGGTCGTCCAGGTAGCAGTGGTCCGGAGCAGCAAGTGGCGCTTTCCGATTTCCCCCGAGGTCATCTTTGCCGATATGTTGCTGCTGTTGCTGTTGTTCGGCATAAAACTTGGCCGCCCGCTGGTTTTCGGCCCGATGAAGCCCCGGAACAAGTTTGTAAACCAGAGATTTCAGTATCCGATCCGGCCTGCAGAGATGGCACACAAGTTGGGTGAGGAAGCAAAAAAGAGCATACGGGAGATATGAAGAAAAGAGAGAAATGGGATGAGAAATGTTAGCAGAGTGTGGGGTGGCATTTAACATACGGCCGGAATTGCCTCAAGCCGGAATTTTCTCGAGCTCTCTAGCTATCAAGGAGGGGTTGTTTGTTGGAAAGATATGGAATATTAATTTTGCATTGCTCAAATATTCATCACTTTGACAGCGTTTCGTGTTTTTGAACGGGATGGTTTGGAATGGATGAAAGAGGACAGAAGGAAGACAGCAAAAGGACAGGATAACTCAAGTCTGTCATGTCATCGATGGTAACATGCAATTCTCCACCCCTTATTAGTTAACATTTTGTACAAACAAATGGTCCTTACAGCTAGTAGGTATTCAACGGAAGTTGATAATGCATATCAGAAAGACGCCTTGCTCTGCTGTCTACTTATAATTGGAAATTATGAAACGCAGTCAATTTTCACAGGGTAAGATAACGAATTCACAAGCTAAATTGAAATTTTTCATGCCTAAAAAATACAAACTTGCATGGAAAAAAACAACACATCATTTAACGCCATTAAAAAGTAAAACCTTCATCTGTTCCACAACATATTCACAAAAAGGGGACGAGAGAGCAAAGTAAAAAAAAGCCAAGTGTGTCCAATTACCTTAAATTAGCCACCGTGATCGTTTTGTTGTTGTAGGATTTGCATTTGGGACAGTATTTATTGCTTTCCAAGTATCGCACTATGCAGGATCGGCAAACTGTAAGGGTAGAGAGAAAGAAAATGGAGAAAGGGAGAAAATCCGTTAGTAAACATGTGTGAGCTGGCAAAAACAAAGCAAAATACATGAAAGACGATGAATGGCACCACCGTCGGAGCCAGGATTAGCATATGTTCTTTTTCTGCTGTTAATTCTTGCAAACGGCCCCTTTCCCGAGTCGTTCGCAGTCATCCGATGGGTGTGGTTGGACCAAAAGTTTGTTGCCATACCATCAGAAAAAGGAGGTACCGACTAGCTACTTGAGTTGAGTTGGAGCTACCTACCAGGCCTGTGATAAAAAAGGGGGTGAGCTGAAAGTTTTTCTGTCGCCCCGTGTCAGTTAGGGAAGTTATTGGAAATGGAGTTGTAAAAGGCAATTAAGTTTCTCCCTATTCAAACATGAGCTATTCACAGATTTCCCGATGCACTGATTGGACAAGGAACAACATATGGGTAAAGTTACATCACGCTTTAATCTGAATAGTTTAAGAGATATGTATTGCAAATGTGCAAATGTGCAAATTATTAATTTACGGTAGTGACATTTTCCCACTAACGCGCACGTAGACAGTCCATGACATTTTTTATTTCAAACAAGCCGTTGCTATCCTCGAATCACTTTTGTCATGTTATCATTTATTTAAACGAAATTAATTATTGTTTATTATTAATACAATGTAATACGCACTTGAAAGAGCTTGATAATGAAATCTGATCAACCTACATACGGAAAAAATGCATCTTGTACATTCCGGTACTAAAATTTCAGCGCTACAAAATAATCCTGGTTTATTTGGGCTTCTAAGAATCACGGAAAATTAGTTTAAAATTAGGAAACCATCGTTTATATTAATTAAAAGTGGACGACGTTTTAAAGTCCTGTGATCGAAATTCGCGGTAATTGAGTCGAAAGAACAGTTCGTGCGTGATAAAATCATGCGCATTCATCACGACAACAAGGATCTCTCGCATCGTTTCATCGCTAAAACGTTGGGAATCGTGAATTCCACGGTGCCGCGAGTGATTAAGTGATTCGAGGAACGATTGACCACCGATAGGAAGCCCAGAAGTGAAGGAAAATCTATAATTTCACATAATTTTTAGCCAATTTTCGTCACAGAGTCTGTGTTACAGAACACAGAATTTCAGGAATATTCACAAATTTCACAGAATTTTTAAATTTTGGACGATTTTTCCAAAATTCAATTTTTTATGTCAATAGAAATTTTTGGTGATTATCTTTGAATGAAAAAAAATTGAAAAAAATTGGCAATGTTAATTGATTTTTCTTAGGTAAATTGTAAAAGAGACGCATCTTGACATGGCTTTTGAATGAAATTAATGAAAAAAACATCACAGAAAACCGTCACAATTTTTTTTAAATCACAGAAAGTAATGATTTTTTTCATCAAAACAGAATTTTTTTTTCGTCAACCGTGGAGCTGAAGTGGTATGTGGACAATAGGGTCTATTTCGTGCCGAAAATGTTCACTGGACGATTTTGAAGCAGCACCTTCTTAAATGACCTAAGGTAAAGAAGACAGTCGAGGAACTGAAGAAAGTATGGGTTTACATGCGAAGAACGGTTGATTCACAGGTTGTGCAGAATCTTATGGCCGGGGTTAAGGCCATGGTGAAAATAAAATACGAATTAAATGGTAAAATGAAGTTTAATAGTTACATATATTTCAATCCCCGAAAATTCGATGGCACTCGGATGAAAACTAGCGAATTGCGAATTTTGTGAATCAATTTTTTGTGTGACAATTTTATCGTGGACGCCATTTAAAATACGAAAATTCAATAAAATTTGGAAAAATTAAAGCGACCCGTAATTGTTACAACTAACGAGCTTATAGTAAACAAAGAGATGAAATGTCACGATTGGAATTTTTGATTTTCTGTCAGTGTCATTCCAATCGGGCAAAACCAAGCAGTCTGAAAGGCAGCCCTACAGCAGGGTTGCAAGCTTAATATTTCAAAAGGGATCAGATTACGCCTCTTTGTTTACTATAGTTTCTTTAGTTACAACATCCACCCAATTCCACACAATCATGCATGGGTCACATTTTTGCAAGCAAAACGAAACATATCTTGGTTGCTAGCTCATCCCGATTGCCCCTTGACTGTATACTAGCAAAGAATGATCCCAAATGTTTGCTAGAAACTTGTTGATTTCTATGTTGATATTCGGGTGTTGCCATGGACTTCTATGTGACTATAATTGTGAGCAATTTGATTTTGATTTGATATTCGTTTATTTGAAAGGGTGCCGTGCGCTATTCCGATTAAGCACCCTGAGCAATTTGAATAACAACTGTTACGGGCTACCATTTTGACTCATAACAGTGGTTTGGAAAAACGTTGATTGTTTCGGTGAACAATGTTTTTTTTTTAACAAAATTGAAAATAAAAACATAATTGAACTCAAAAAGGAAGTATTGAATCTAGGTCAGGCAATTAGAAACTCGCTGCAGCATTTTTTTATTTTTCGGCAAAAAACTGAGCACTTTTTGGAAAGAGTTGTAATCGTTTCAGATATAACTCGTACCGGAACCAAACAAATCAACAAAACCATTGTTTCATAGATAAGGTATGCTCAGTTTGGTAAAATTTGCAAACCTGTCCAATGGAAAACTGAAGATTGATCACTTTTTCATTTTTTCGATTATTTTTTCTGTTAAGGGGAAAATGCCATGTATTATATTTTTAAAACCAGTACTTGACTCCTATGAACGTAAAATATGGTTGCAGAAATTTATTAGACTATTTTCAATTTGATTTAAAAATCGATTTCATGTCTGTTCAGAATTTGATGCTTTGAGGTAACATTGATCAGTCTCTATTTTAATGGTTTTTACGTGTTTTCTTGATCATAAAGGATACAAAACATCTTCATAATATTCACAAATGCTAGTTCATCAATTTTTACATGCTTTTTTACATTTTATTTTAAAAACATTTATAATTGAAAAAAAAAAACATTGATGCTGCATACATTTAGGGGCAAATATTATAACAATTGCTTAATAGTTTAAGCTTCAAAATACGAATAAAATTGTACCTTCACACATTCCCCTAGGCCCTCCCATTATTCCATTTTCACTTTTTCTTCAATGCTAAAAATTTGATATGGTTCCTATCAATTTGCCCAATATGGGCTTACTCTTGGATAATGTCCTTATTTTTTAAATATCAATGATTTATTATTAAATGACTATAAAATAGCTTTATAACTATACATATACAAAGAAAAAAGTTCTTAATAATACTTTTTGGTTTCATCAGAAGAGCGGATTGTTTTCGATCCTTGGAAAAATAGATATTTTAAGATTTTGAAATTACATTTTCACTAACAGAAATAAATTTCAAATACAAACCAAATTTTGCCAATTTGATACTCAGTTTAAAGGCTTTCAAAGGTAGAGAACAGTTTAAAAATTCAAATAATTGACTGAGTTATTCATGATAATGTGGAGAAACTAATTGCTGGTCAAAGTATCAGCGGTGATCAAAGTTACCCCGTTTTATGGTACCTGTTCAGCAGTGGTTTTAAAATGTAAGTTTATTCAGGAAATCTTTTTGATATCTCACAACTTTTTTTTCTGTTTCAAATTTTTAAAATAATTATACCTACTGTAAGCAAGATTCCTTCCGTTGAACTGGTGGCACTATATTTTGTGGGACGAATTAGATGTTAAGCAGGATGCCATTCATAAAATCATATGGGATGGATTCGATAATGACAATTAAACATTTTATCCGTTTCTCTGGACCAGGTAAATTTCTAAACATTAAGATAATTAATTTATTTATAATTGTTTTTTTTTTTCAATTTCAACAGGATTTTACAAGCTGCGTTGCAGAGCTTCCAAAATGAAGTGTGTTTGGCAATTTACATTTTTCGAAAGTGTTGGTGCCAAAAGATAGTGACAATAAATTTAATTATGTGTCAAATTTTATTTTATTTTCATTACAGTTTAAACCAACAATAATAGAAAGGAAAAATAAAAAGTGTAATCGATTCAAATTTGATTTCGATACTAACAGGTTTCTCGGAGCTTCCGTCTTCACATCGGGTTGAACTAATAAAAAATTCACGTAAATTGTAGGCGAAGTTCCTAATGCATCAATTCTTATTAGAGAGTGTTTACCTTTTTTTTGTACAAATTACGTGAAAATCAATTGGATAAAAATGATGTAGCTTTTCACGTAGCCGCTACGTGCAGATTATTTTGCGTGTGCAAAGCTTGATATTTGATCAACAAACACCCAAATTAACAGCTTCGTTCAATGGTTGATAAAAATCGGTTTCAACTGGTTTCTGTCAACTGGTAGATATTCAACGAGTCAATGTTTTGGTCGAAACTAGTCAGGTCGTTGTTCAATGGAGTCAGTTGAAACAAGTCTAAACCAATCCAACTCGGCAACAAGATTCGTTTCGACCTGGTAGAAATCGGTCGAAGTCAATTAGAAAGAGACAGGTAATCAGCTATCAATCCATTTCTACTTGTTTCGACCCGTTTCGACCAGACTTCATGAACAGACTTAACGAACATATGTGGTGAAAGGATACGTTAAATGACGAATGCACTATGGGGCAGTTCCATACAATGAGGCGGCAAAAAGTATTTTTAGGTTTTTTGGAGTCTTTTGTAATATTTGAAAATTTTATCTAAAAATTACTGTTTTATCTAACTTAAAATAAATTAGTACAAATATTCTTTATAAATAAATTATGAAGTAGGATGCAAGGTGTTATTTTTTACCCTGCTTTTTATTTATTTGAAAACCGGTTTTTGAACTAATTGGTCATTAAATGATAAATATCATCAAGACATTTTATGAAACTCATGAAAAAAATGTGTGAAATGATTGATCAATCAAGAGAAACATTTTTTTGACAAATCATTATCACTTTGTAGAATTTATACTCACTAATGGGTAAAAATTAACCATTTGCATGACATATTCAGCTTTATTTGACAATAACTCAAAAAACGGTGTATTGGGGTGCCTGGAATCTCTTTCATTGTAATTTTAGGACCTTAAACTAGATCTTGATAGTGAAAAGAGTATGGGGCAATGCGGGGCTTTTTTTGGCAAGGCTTTAAAGTTTTTGAATTTTGAAAAAAATTATTATTTACTCATTTTAATCTAATTTAGTGTATATAAATTTTTAATAGTTCAAATGAAAGTTTTTAATATAAGCTTTCATATGGTGTACTTCAAATTAAAGAAAAAATGATTTCCATAGAAATATATGTGATTTAAATTTTTTTCTTCATCATATAAATTTTTCAATTTTTCAAAGTCTGATGTCTGTGGTGCGTTCAGTATCCAATATAATGAGTTAAAAAACTGGGAATATTTTAGTCAAATATGAAGTTATTAACTAGTAAAAATGAAAAAGCGATCCGATAAAGTTCAGTTTTTGACGTTTTTCGGCCTCAAACCTCCTAGGGGAATGGTTGGGGAGGGGGGAGGACTGTAGATGACGAAAAGTGCTCAAAAAATGACGAAATATTATGTTATTGATAATAATAATAGTTGTTTTTGTAGAAATAAAAGGAAAAAAGTTTGGTTTTGGTAACACATAATGTTTGGGCGTGTTGCAAAAATCGAACGGGGTCTGTACTTCTCTTTTAGAAAAAACTCAGGGCAATTTGGTGGATTCAGCTGATTCAAAATCAGCAAAACTTTAAAAGTTTTGTGCCACCTCAAAACGTGTTGCAAAAATGTAATACTGTACTGGTAAAGTAACCAAAACTTCTTCAATTTTCAACCGATTTTGATAAATAACCACTTGAAATCTTTGTTTTGAATTGATATTTAAGGCCAATAGAAATTCAGATTTTTTTAAATGTTACCATCGAGTCTAAAACTTTCGCTGATATTTAAATCTAAGTTCAAGTACTTTTTTAATTTTTCCAAAATTTCATGTTTGGAGGATAACTTAAAAACTGTTCTACTGAGATTTTTTTTGAATTTAATTTTCGGATTCAGCGCCCAATTTTACATTAAAAATAAAGGTCGGTCAATAAAGCTCACGATTTTTTTTTCAAATTTTGTAAACCAGTGGAATCGATTAGTCTAGTTCGTAGGTTGCGAAGCCAACATACCAGAGTATTTTTTCAACTATTTAAAAACAGCGAAACACAAAGTTTTTGTTTTGAAAATTGTTGTTTTTTCCACAGGAGCAGAGTCTTGGCAAACCATTATTTTTTTTTACAAAACAACCAGCAAATACATACATAAATCTGCTAGGGATCTTACGAGCTCTGGAACTACCTTACATTGATTTTTCAAGGTTACCACTACATATCGATATCTAGTTCAAAATGTTGGAACCCGACGAAAAAGTTTTGCATGCGAATATAATTTTAGAACTTTGAGCAATTCAATGGTGTAAATGGTTCAATGATTTCTGAGATATAAAGCTCAAGATTTGGCGCTCCCACTTTTTTTTCTCGACGGTCCATGGTGTAACTCAAGCTTACCAGGTTTCCCTGTTTTATCCGGGTTTGCCCGGATATTTAATCCACAAATTGAGAACAGTTCGGTTTGATTTTTTAATCAAAAAAATCATGGAAGGTTTTTTGGAAGTTTAAAATACGATCGAAAATCTGCTGATGAGTTCTGATGATTTTTTTTTAAATTTTTGTTTAGTTATTCCTGGGTTTTGACCCAATTCACCCGGATATTGACCAGATTTTGAGTTGAAATTTTTGAAATCGAATGACCGGATTTTGCCAGGTTTGCAAAAAAAAAATTAAACTAACTAAAACACCCGTTGCCCGTTGGTCATTTGAGCGTTGAGTATATCATTAAGACAATTATGTCAGATGATTTTTTCAAATAAACAAATAATCATCACTTAACTATGCAACGATATAAATCTAAATGATGTTTAGTTAATTTTTCTGCTGTCTTTTGAAGGTTATATTCTCTGTTTATAAGTTCAATAAACAAATTTTTAGAAAGCAATATGACTCCTACCTTATCAAAACAATTTTAAAAGTTATTGTTATCTAAATGTAACTTTTATAAATTTCATTAAGGTTGTAGCTTCCAGGTTGAGAAATCTGTTGAAAGTTTTTATTTTATATATATTAGTTTGAGAACTTGTTTATCTTCTCCATAAGTCATCAATGTAGCGAAATTTCACTTTCTCTAATGACTCGACGTAGTCCATCAACGTTATAGATGGCGCCCCTTCAATAACGGGAGGGATCCCGGCAGCAATAACGCGATCAATTTAGCGAGCGCCTCATTAGGCCACCTGTGGGGTTGTAAAATGTGCAAAAAAGGTACCCAAAGCCAATAAATATTACCACTATATTGACACCCATTCCTTAATCACCTTCGTTTGCCTTGAAGCGAAAAAAGTTGAAAAAATAAAAGTACAACGACTCTTTAGCAGCAAGAAAACGCAAAACAAAACAACAAAAACCCGACTGAACTCTTCGCGCTCTCCGGCAAGATTGTCCTTCTTTTATTTGTCTGTTTGTTTTCCATCTATCTTCCTCATAACGAAAAATAACACCCCAAATCGCCTTCGAAACGTCCCATAAATAAACATTAGTGTGTTCGGCCGCCCGTTTCTCGTACTACGGCCTTCTTTCGGCCGATGCGAAGAGAGTTTGTGCAGGCCCCTGAAGTGAGAAAAGGACGTGTTAAGGTAGGATTAAGTTTTTATTTTTGAGATTTGTAAACTTCAAATTCTATTTTTAATTTATCGACACCTGTTTTTTAAATTTAAAGTTCAATTGATAGCGCTTTGCCAATGGGATATCACATATTATTCAATGGCTGTTCAGAAATTCTTCGGATCCAAAATTATAAAATTAACTGAAATTTCGGCAAACATCGCAATCGAAACAGTGGAAAAAGATACCGATATTCTACAAAATAAAATTTCAACTTCAACAATATATTTGAGGTTGAAACGGGCTAAGTCTTTAAAAACTTTTACTTAGACAAGCACTAGGGACCATTGTTCGGGCATATTAGCAAACTAGCTAAAACCATTTTTATTTTTGCTCAAAAAAATACCCCAACAAGGACACCCGCACCGAACCTGAATACACAAACTCTAGAAAGTTGCATAAATTCAGGATTAGGTAGGTCGAATAATAAATTTAGCAAACGGAATCTACAACGATTTGTTGAAGTTTCGTCGCTCGTTTCGTCCGTCCATCGGACCAAATATAAGGTGCCGGATCTGTGTCGGTTTCGGGAAGCCAGAAAGAAGGTCGTTTGGCGCACTGGTCATTTCGTCACGTTTTGTGTCGTCGTCGACGTAGCTCGGTTAGGAATTTGTTTTTCGGTCCTCCGGTCGGTTTTTTTTTCTCGTGTTTTCTCCGTTGACCGATTTGGACACAAAACAATACCTACATGAGCCGAAAGTGAAGCGGGCAAATAGTGCCGAGGAATGAAAATTGCACCCAGGAACCATAAATTTTGTTGAATAATTACCGGCAAAACTTGGACAATGCCACCAGATTCTGTTTTGCAATTTTAGTTGACCTCCAATGCAAAAACTTTGTTTCTTTTGAAAGTTGAAACTAGAAGCAATCATTGACTAGGCATTCCTTTAAATAAAGCTTAGTTCTTTTAGAAATGGGACACTTTCTTTTGCTTATAGCTCGTTAACTAGTAATCGGACATTCAAAATTTTGACAGCATTTTGCTGCCTGTGAAAAGTACTATCCGACCTATTTTTTTCAAAATTTTAAATTTACGCGTTTTTGAGATATTTACGATGCAAGAAAAAATGGAAAAAATAATTTTGCACACTTTCCTTCAAAATCCATCATAATCGAATTGATGGCTGACAAAACCGTTGACTATTCAAAGAATTAATGTGTGTGAGTGGTGGAAAAGTATGCAAACACTGTCAAAAATGTCCACAAAGTTCAAATCAAGCATTGAGGTGAAAAACATGATCAACAACTATGATTAAGGGTCATCTGGAAAGTCAAGTCTCATACCAGCATTTTTAATTTGGAATAAGCGAAAAACTAAGGGTGGATCGCTGAAATGTCCAAAAAAAATTTCTCCGATAAGCTGAAAGTGTTGCCTTGTTATGAGTCAATCAAACCCAACCTCAAAAAATAATTTTTTGCTACTTCCAGAACTCGTAAGCTGTACAGCCAGCACAGAGACAATGGGAAAGATGATGTTTGATTAACGACAAAACTTATGAAATACCCTATTTACAACAAATTCCAGCATTTGAATCCTATACCATGTCTGCTCGTGGCAAGGTCCCGAGCATATCAAAGAATGTATTTGCTAGTTGTTTTGTATAAAATAAAATAATTTGCCCAAATTCTGCTCCTGTGAAAAAAAAAAAAAACAACAATTTTCAAAACGAAAACTTTGCTTTTCGCTGTTTTTTAAAGCCTAAAAAGAGTAATCTTGTATGTACACTTCACAACCTCCGATCTATACTAACCAATTATACTTGAACTTCAATCTAATGATGGTTTCACTTCGTTATTGTCAGATTTTGCCAGCGGAATTTGCATTAAAAACGCTTTAAAGTTGCTAAAAATAATCAAGTTTTGTTTATTTCGAAACAGCTTTATCACTAAATTGCCCTCAGTTTCTTTTAAAAGAGAAGTATTCAACCGAAAAGTAGCAGAAATTAAAGGAGAAGGTTGTAGCAATCTAAAATTCAGATAAGGCGAAGTATAAGTTTGAAAAACTGATCAATATCATGAATGAAAAAAGTGTGCGCCAGCCGATGGGAGGTACCAAGAATAAAGTACATTTTTTTCTTACAAAAAAAGATAAATATTTTTTTTCAAATTTTTTCATGAATTATCATAAGATTACCTTCATTTCCTCCATAGAAAGTATTTAGATCAAACGAATGGTTTTCGAGATACACGCATTCGTAACTGTCCCATTTCTAAAAGAACTAAGCTTTAGTGTTTAAAAATAAATTTCAACATTAACAATTGAACAACGCGTGACGCGACATAACAACCTGTTTATGACGGTCGCCATGTAAACATCGGCGAATGAACAACCATGTTCATTCTTCTGTTTCCATGGCGACCGTCATAAACAGATTGTTATGTTGCGTCGCGTGTTGTTCAATGTCGTTTTTTTTTGTTCTGTAGAACTGAGCCTGATTATGGTTTTTAGGAAAAAAATTTCATTCTTTAAAGGAAATTTTCCTCTGAAAAACTTTGTTGAAGACCGTAACTTCGTATCCTATCAAGCAAATAAGTTATTAGCTGTTGAAAAAGGGTAGGTATGTCTTTTTGCATTGAAAATGGCTTTTTATGAGTTCTCAGCCAAAAGCAAACGACACATTCCACCCGGGTGCGTACATCTGGTTCAAATTTTACGAAGCCGACAACTCTTAAATAGACCACCTTCCAAATCCAGACCAACTGCGTTCCAGTAGCAAGCAAGTAAACCAACCAAAACAAGCCAGCAGAAAAAAGCGGAAACAGCTCTGTCAAAACTAATCAACGGAAACGTGTGATAATCATCAGTCGCGTTAATCTCTGTCCCCCATCATCATCGACATCGTCGACTTCGTAGTCATCAACATCGTCATCGTTGGTAGATATGATTTCGTGTGCTCCGCGTGTTTGTTGAAGAAAAAGCAAATGAGTAGGAAGAGTGTTCGTCTCTTTCCACTTCTTTTGGGTGGCTGTAGGAAATTCATTTTTCAATCTACTCCCATACCATTATTTGGAACCTCGATTCGGATTATAACTGAACACGCTCAACGGGAGAGGAAGAAAAAGTATGAAAAAACCCACCAACCCACCGCGATGTCAGTCCGCGGCAAACTTATTCCCGATCCATCCATTCATTCATCCATCCATCCATCCTAGGAAGAGGGTAGTGATTTTGGAATTCCATCGAAGAGAATTCTTCCCGAAAGGTGTCGGGAAAAGCCCTGTGTGATTGAAAAAGGTTGTGACGAACATGACCTCACTGATGATGATGATGATGATTGAGAGAGGAACTTAAATAATTCGAAACGTCAAGGAATGGGGTAAATATTTCCTGAGGAGAAGAATTTGAGCATGGCTTTAAATTTCATTAGATATGCTATCTTTACAGTACCTACAAATACGTCCTGACGTTTGCTTTCAGGTCGTTTACAATATCAAAAGAATGAAAATAAAAGCACAATAAAAAAGAAAATCAGAAACACTATAATAGCTTTTTGTTACCTTTAAAAACATTTCATTGCATTAATTTCCATTTCATTACATTTTATAACATTTCATTACATTTCATAACATTTCATTACATTCCATTACATTTCATTACATTCCATTACATTTCATTACATTCTTTTACATTTCATTACATTCCAATACATTTCATTACATTTCATTACATTTTATAACATTTCATTTTCATAACATTTCATTACAGTTCATTACGTTTCATTACATTTCATCACTTTTCATTACATTTCATTTCATTACATTTCATTACATTTCATTACATTTCATTACATTTCATTACATTCCATTACATTTCAGTTCATTACATTTCATTACGTTTCATTACGTTTCATTACATTTCATTACATTTCATTACATTTCATTACATTTCATTACATTTCATTACATTTCATTACATTTCATTACATTTCATTGGGCTTGTGATATAGCTCAGTTGGCAAGTCTGTTGTCTCCTGAGCCGATGTCCGCGAGTTCGAGCCCAAGAGTAAACATCGAACACAGTTGTACCGGATAAGTTCTTCAATAACGATCCGCCAACTGCAATGTTGATAAAGTCGCGAATGCCATAAAGATGGTAAAACGACTATAATCGAAACATAAAAAACATTTCATTACATTTCATTACAATTCATTACATTTCATTACATTGCATAACATTTCAATGCATTTCATTACATTTCATTACATTACATTTCATTACATTTCATTACATTTCATTACATTTCATTACATTTCATTACATTTCATTACATATCAATACATTTCATTACATTTCATAACATTTAGTTTCATTACATTACATTTCATTACATTTCATAGCATTTCATTACATTTCATTTCATTTCATTATATTACATTACATTTTATAACATTTTATTACACTTCATTACATTTCAATACATTTCATTACATTTCAAAACATTTCATTACATTTAATTTTAATATGGCATTTTTTGTGCTGCTCGTTTTATGACGGTTTATTAATGGTCATGCAAAATGCCTGCAAATGAAATTACCGGAAAAATAATGAATGATACAATGACTACAAGATTGCTCAGGCGTACCACAGGGCAGCAATCTTGGGCCACTCCTATTTGCGCTTTTCTTCAACGACGTGTTGCCGATTTTACCGAATGAATGCCGACTAGGTTATGCGGGCGATCTCAAACTCTTCCACAAGATTAGGACTGTTGCTGATTGTTTGATACTACAAGATTGTATTAACATGTTTACAAACTGGTGTGAATTGAACCATTTAACTATCAGTATTCCAAAGTGTGCAATTATGTCGTTCACACGAAAGCCTAGTCCCATCTCGTGGATTTATCAAGTAGCAAGTGTCCCAATTGAAAGAGTGTTTTCCTTCAAAGACCTTGGAGTCATTCTTGATGAAAAAATCACTTTCCACCAGCATTATCATAGCCAAAGCCAACAGAAATCTTGGATTCATCACCAGAATTTCAAAGGACTTTAGAGATACATACTGTCTAAGATATCTGTACTATTCCTTAGTGCGATCCGGCCTCGAAACAGCTTCTGTCGTCTGCAGCCCTTATACGACATATTGGACGAAACGTATCGAAGCAGTTCAATCGAGATTCGTCAAATTTGCCCTGCGACATTTACCTTGGAACAATCCCGAGGCACTTCCGGACTGCAAACATCGCTGCTTGCTGATTGGAATGGAAACGCTAGCTGAAAGGCGCATAATTGGACGAGCTGTCTTCGTGAAGAAACTCATCGACGACATTGATTGTCCAGCGTTGTTGCAGCAAATTAACTTGAGCATCAGACCCCGGCTCTTCAGAGGAAGTGAATTCCTGCGAATTGGATTCCAGCGGACTAATTACGGCCAACAGGAACCACTCCGTGCCATGTCCAAGGTGTTTAACGATTTTTATAACCAATTTGAATTTCGTATGACAACTAATGTGTTTAAGACAAAAATAAGGAAAAGCGGTCAGTTAACTAACTTAATGATTATTTGATTGATGAAAGTTTTGTTAGTATAATGTACAGCTTAGAGGTAGTTTAAAAATCATGTAGACAATATTGTCCGATGGAATACAAATACAAATACAATACAAATACAATACAAATACAATACAAATACAATACAAATACAATACAAATACAATACAAATACAATACAAATACAATACAAATACAATACAAATACAATACAAATACAATACAAATACAATACAAATACAATACAAATACAATACAAATACAATACAAATACAATACAAATACAATACAAATACAATACAAATACAATACAAATACAATACAAATACAATACAAATACAATACAAATACAATACAAATACAATACAAATACAATACAAATACAATACAAATACAATACAAATACAATACAAATACAATACAAATACAATACAAATACAATACAAATACAATACAAATACAATACAAATACAATACAAATACAATACAAATACAATACAAATACAATACAAATACAATACAAATACAATACAAATACAATACAAATACAATACAAATACAATACAAATACAATACAAATACAATACAAATACAATACAAATACAATACAAATACAATACAAATACAATACAAATACAATACAAATACAATACAAATACAATACAAATACAATACAAATACAATACAAATACAATACAAATACAATACAAATACAATACAAATACAATACAAATACAATACAAATACAATACAAATACAATACAAATACAATACAAATACAATACAAATACAATACAAATACAATACAAATACAATACAAATACAATACAAATACAATACAAATACAATACAAATACAATACAAATACAATACAAATACAATACAAATACAATACAAATACAATACAAATACAATACAAATACAATACAAATACAATACAAATACAATACAAATACAATACAAATACAATACAAATACAATACAAATACAATACAAATACAATACAAATACAATACAAATACAATACAAATACAATACAAATACAATACAAATACAATACAAATACAATACAAATACAATACAAATACAATACAAATACAATACAAATACAATACAAATACAATACAAATACAATACAAATACAATACAAATACAATACAAATACAATACAAATACAATACAAATACAATACAAATACAATACAAATACAATACAAATACAATACAAATACAATACAAATACAATACAAATACAATACAAATACAATACAAATACAATACAAATACAATACAAATACAATACAAATACAATACAAATACAATACAAATACAATACAAATACAATACAAATACAATACAAATACAATACAAATACAATACAAATACAATACAAATACAATACAAATACAATACAAATACAATACAAATACAATACAAATACAATACAAATACAATACAAATACAATACAAATACAATACAAATACAATACAAATACAATACAAATACAATACGAGTGTTGAGTAAAAAGGTCCAAAAACAATCTATCATTAATCCAAGATGGCGACTTCCGCTTTTATTTTCAAAGCTGTAAAGAACTGAAAGTATCATGAAACCTTCACAATACGGTTATTAGGTGAAAGTAATGAACGAGTAGAAGTTAAATTTCGTTGTCCGTCTCCATCTTAAATTCCAAGATGGCGGCTTTCACTCAATTAGTTGAAAGAGATCAACCGGTAGAAGTCGAATTTCCTTATCTGACGCCATCTTGAAATCCAAGATGGCGGCTTCCGCTGAACTTTAAAATGTTGAAATTGACTTAAAATCGCATGAAACTTGTATTTCAAGTTGACGTCTGATAGTGAAATTTGATTTCTCTTGGTTTAGCCTGTTACCCAATACCCGTATTGAGGAGGATTTGAAGCATATACAGCACAACCAATTCTTTTTTATTCAAAAAGTCTGTTCTCATTTACTGTACTAATTATTAACTACACAGATATGCGGAACTCACCCTAAGCGTGTAATCGATTAGCTTGAGAGAGAAACGTTAAATTTTAGCTTTATGTGATCATCATAAACCATTACAAAACTAAGTAGCCATTTATCGGACCATAAAAAGCTACGGAGCAATCGAAGGGCACAAAATGGATTTACAATGCAAGTATTTGAAAATATTTTTTCAGGCCTATTTTTCATCAATTCTATTATGATTGCCCATTTATTTTAAGATACTATTTCTTACACATTTTGCCTAAAATCTTGACTGGCAGTAGAAAAGATGCTCATAATATGGTTAAAACATTGGTGTTTTGGCTATTAATTTTACCAGATCATATCTCAATAATGCAAATATCATTCGTCAACCATCATGGTTGCTGGAAAAATAAAAAAAAATCCGAGAACTCACAGAATCGAAAAAAAAAACAAAAATTGCTAACATGTTTAAACATAACTTTTTGAAAGCTTTGGTGACCAAAATTTTAAAGCATGATGATTGGTCATAAAGTCATGATACGTTTCCAGTTTATCTGTGTTTCTAGGACAGGGCAAAATAGACAGATTTTGGCTTTATTAGAGTTATTAGGCTCTGGCGCTATTGCATTTGATTATTGAAATAATACAAACAATAGAATGAATAGAATAATTAGAATAAACAGAATAAATCTAATGAAGAGAATAAATAGAAAAAAAAAAGAATTTATACCCAATTTAGGTGAGAATTAAAGCGTTATCATTCTTCTCAAGCTAACAATATTCAACGTCAAACAAAAAAAAAACCTGAAAACATTTTTATAGCACCATTTAAAGTTGTTTTATTTCCCGGTCGCCGAATTGGTCCGGCATTTTTTTTTTTTGCTGTTTCTTTCCGTTCTTCCTGCTTCCAACCGTACCCAGCAATCTTTCGCGCAAGTTGAAAGGTGGACGCCAAAATTACCATAAAAACGTTGCCCTCCCCAAATCATAACTGCGGGGACTTGATAAAGTCGCTTCCTCATTAAATTTTCGCGTGGTTCACCTTCACGCTGAGTATTTGGGCATTGAAACTGTCGGAATTCGCAGAATTAGGGGAAGTCATGTTGGGAGCTTGAACCTCTCACCTGTATCTTTTTTTGTGTTTTTTTCTACTTTACTCGTTTGAAGGTTGGGATCCCGAGGGAAAGTGCGTGAGAAAAAAGCGATGACTCTTTTACCTGTTTTTTTCTTCTTCTTTTACTCTTTTCTACCCCAACATCTTTCTTCATTTTTTATTTCCTCGCTTGTCGATTTGTTTGTTTTCATCTTCTGAGTTTACTGGACTCGGAAGCTTTTCGGCTTTGTGTTTGGTCCAGCAGTAAACGGTAATCTCTCAGAACTATGAAGTTGTGTGTTTTTTTTTATTAATCTGTTTTCGCCAAGTTCATCGTCGTGTTTTTCCTCCGTTATCGAATTCTACATTCGGTTGAGCGCTTCAGCAATGAATGAAGTGGCCGGCCAGTCAAATTGAATTTTATTCTTAGTTTTGTTCCTTCCCTCCTACCCTTTTGTGTTTTCGTGTTGCCGGTCATAAATTTGTATAAATTAGGTTTAAATACGGTAGCTTGATTAATTAATTATGCGGATAGTGGCAGCTCGGCCCATCAATTGGAAGAACTGAGACGGATACCAGCCGAGATTTAGTATTCCGAATCCGAAGCCGAATCGGAATTTGAAATTCAGCTGTTGATTGTTGAGTCCCCGCGGCAAAATGTTGGTGATGGTACTCGTAAATATCGAATTTATATTCAATTGATGCTGCCTGCGCCTTAATTTGTTCTAATAGAGCCGGCATTTGAAAGTTTGATTTTCTCACCTTTATCTGGGCGATTTGTAATGACAGTCTGCTTCCCTAATATGGACAGAGAGAATGCGATATTTGATTTAAACCCTCAATCAGAGAAATATCTTTTTCATCATAAAATGTTGGTTGATCTTCAAAAAGAGTGTGTTGTTTAACAGCAAATGTTCATTAGACATTTTTTTTTAAATCATTCAAAAACGCAAGATATTCCATGAAATTTCATGAAATCATTTTAGTAACATTGAAGTCTCAGCAATTAATCAGTAACTTTTTTTTCTTAATTTCGCATTACATTACATTATATTACATAATATTACAGTACATTACAGTACATTACATTACATTGCATTACATTACATTACATTACATTACATTACATCACATTACATTACATCACATTACATTACATAACATCACTTTACATTACATTACATTACACTACATTACAGTGAGGGGCAAAATAAAGTTTCCAAATAATTTTTTTATCATTTCTTTTATTTTTCTGGTTAAAATTCACCGAAAACACATCGTAATCATTTTTATAATATTGTTTATTATGTTCTTTTTAATTTTTGTTAAAGCTGCGCTGTTAAAAAAAGAAAGTTTTTCTGATAGAAAAAAAAAACAATTAATATTCCAAAAAGAAAATGGGCAAAATAAAGTGTCCAACTCAAAAATCAATATAATTTCGATAAGTTTCCATCGCGAGGCCCCTCGAATTTGTTTGTTTTGTGTATTTTGACGTTTCATAAACAACTGGCTTGGCTCTGGAGTATTCAAACAGATGTCTACATTCAAATAAGTTGTAGAATATGGAAAACGCATAAATTTCTGGTTCCATTCCGTTGTCCATCCGGAAACTGGTTGTTCGTGATGTGAATAACGGTCAAACGCACCGGGAAGTGGCCAAGCACTACGAAATCAGCAAGACAGCGGTATCAAAAATCATGAAGAAGATGAAAACGTTCGGATCGGAGATGGATCGCCCAGGAAGAGGACTGAAGCCCAAGACAGATGCCAGAACGGACAAGAAAATCATTCTTGAAGAGAAGAAAAACGCAATAATAACGATCCGGCAGATACAGGAAGAGCTCCAATTTTCGGTATTGCGTTGTATAGTCCGTCGCCGCATCCATGCAAAGGAGTACCATAGAAAGATCGCAGTGAGAAGGCCTTTCATTAGCCAGGTGAACAAGGCTAAGCGGCTCAAGTTCGTCAAGGAACACGCCGATAAACGGCTCGAGTACTGGAAAACATTGTTGTGGGCCGACGAATCCAAATTTGAGCTATTCAACCGGAAGAAACGGGATCATATGTGGCGCAAGTCGGGTGGAAGCTCCAAGATCACCATATCCAAGGAACAGTCAAGCTCGGAGGAGGTGACGTGATGGTGTGGGGGTGCTTTTCTTGGGGTGGGGTGGGCAATTCGGTAAAAATTGACGGAATCATGACAGCTGAGTCATATTCCAATATCCTGCGGGAAAACCTCGAGGTATCCCTCATCAAGACGGGCCTCTAAGAGCGCTTCGTTTTACAGCAGAATAACGATCCGAAGCATACGGCCAATCTGATGAAGTCATTTTCCCGTTTCTGCAGCATCAAACCCCTTGTATGGTCCCCACAAAGTCCTGATCTGAACCCCATGGAAAATCTGTGGGCCATTCCCTATGCTCTGATTGATAAGACTGGTGCGACAAATTAAAAATACTTATTTTGATGCCATGGAGCATGCGTGGGAGGAACTCGACCCACAACACTTGCACAACCTTGTTGAAAGTATACAGAAGCACTTGTAGGAGGTGTTGAAGGCCGAAGACGGCCATACCCATTATTAAATCGTTCTTGTTTGCCTGCAGTTTGAATCAATTTGGAGCTGTACCGATCTGGACACTTTATTTTGCCCCTGTTTTTTTTTTTGGAATACTAACTGTTTTTTTTCTATCAGAAGAACTTTTTTAACAGCGCAACATTAACAACAATTGAAAAGAACATAATAAACAATATTTAAAAAATGATTACGATGCGTTTTCGTTGAATTTTAACCAGAAAAATAAAAGAAATTGAAAAAAAATAATTTGGACACTTTATTTTGCCCCTCACTGTATATTTAATTAAATTATACTACACCACATTACCTTACATTACAATACATCTAAGACCTGTAGCACAATACAGAAAAATTTGAACTAGATTAAACGACAGATGGTTTTTTAAAACAACATCACCTAAAATTAACCGCTTTTACAGGCCCAAATTACATAAGTTAGACGAACACCCTCAATGTGGGAAGAGAACTTCAAAATTCTTATGATCTAAATAAATACAGCAGAAATTTTCAGTAGACAAATATTTCATGTTGCAGAGTCATTTTATATCTTTTGTTCCAAGCTTCAATCAGTTGTCTTAGATTTCTGGATTTCTCTATTTTGTACCAAACATCAGAAGAATACTCCCCTCCGCAGGAAAACCCGAAATCCCAGTGCGTCGTTGAGAGAATAAAAACCTTACCCAAAAACCAATAAAGTGTGGAAAAAATATGCTGGCGCAAATAGGTTCGAAACCACCATACAAGACGAAGAGAAGTTCTCTGTGTGTATTCGTTATCGCACACATTTTTCCATTTTATTAAATCAAAGTCAATCCTATATCTTTTCATCCCTCTTTTGGGATTTGTTGAGTTTGCATGTGCTGGTTCCTGCGTTCGGAAGTCTGAGCGTGTGCTATTCTGCGGCGTGGGTGGCAACGATGACGCTATCTTTACGTCTGCAGGCCACGTTCCGGTGATTGAAGCCACCCATCTTAATATTTAGGTAAGTAGATGTGTGCGATATTGGTTGGTAGGAAGAGGACAATGACGACACGGTGGAAATGGTGTGTGAGGATTTGTTGATACAATAAAATATGTGATTTGATTAGGAGCGACCGGTATCGGTTTTCAGCTCTGCTTGTCCAGAGAGGGGTTCAATTTTGTGGTTTTCGGTGTAAATCGGATGGAATGGAAGCGATAAATCAACCATCAATAGATCGGTTCGTGAGAGTCTCAACAAAAAAAAAAACAATCAATATGCAGTAATTTTCACCCCTTAAAAATAGGAACGCTATAAAGCAGCTGTTCATATCCGGAATATGATAAAACAAACAAACAATTTTGGTTACTGGTTACCAAAATTTGAGTTGATCTTTTCAAATGATTAATAAATTCGTTAAAAATGAATCTGTTCCGTTTTTTTTCGAATTGAAGCACAGTAAATTCAAAATATGGAATAAAACCACTTTCCATTATCTCTAATTGAATGACAAACATTTTGAGGGAAGCTTTTCACTAAGCGCATTTTTTTCAATTCCAAACAATATTTGCACCATTTGTTAAACATCAAACGTGTCAAAGTTTGATGCTTAGATGCTCAGAGGTGTCATGATCTTTCCTCGAATATTCAGAAAGTTGATTAAAAGAATGGGGATCTATTAAATTCACATTACATATACATCACATTATATTAAAGTTTGTCTTATTTTCATTGTCGTATTTATGATGCCATGTCATGGAACGATAATTTTATTTCAGGTAACGAAATGTATTGAAATGTGTTCAAGTAAAGTGTTATGTAATGTTTGTCGTTGTCATGTGTGTTATTGAACAGTATTGTAACATAACCTAATAAAACTTCATAGTACTCTTATAAAATGTGTATCGTGCAACTTTTATTTTGTATTTTATTGTAACTTAGAGTAATGAGATGAAATATAACTTTAAGTGATTCTCTCAGTTTTTAGGCTACTACACAGTGTTCAAGGTTAGTTTTTTTGTTTGTTAGAATCATAGTAAAATATAGATTTTTAAAAACTGGTAAAAAAAAGTAATTGAAAATCAAATACGGTTGACATAACTAACTAAATCTAGTGAAGAAAAAGGCATAATGGCCACTTTAAGGAGGTCGCTTATTTATCCATAAAAAACAACTAAAATATGTGAGTTTCATCACTGTTTCTTGTAACGACACTTATAAAGTATATTTCTTATCTGGCTGAAACTGGAAAATCTCCGAATTGACTTCATCGAATTGAACTCGCTGCTTGATTCTATGACAAAAAATGCTGATAGTGCCCTGATCAGTGGTACTCTGTTCGCCTCAAGACATCCAGTCAAAGTGAAAAAGCATTTTAAAATTGATTATAGAGAGAAATGACGACGAAACTTGAGAACAATGTGTTCGATCTTTCTATGACAATATGTACATAATAGCTCAAAATGATTTATCGGTCTTTGGAGCTTGTTTTCCGGTGCTTAGAAATTATAATTTGAGAACCAAGTTGTTTTTTTTATTAAATGTTTCTGGAAAGTGTAAAAGAAGATCCCAAGAGGGCTTCTATGACAAAATTATACCTAGTTTTACTATCCTGTCATAAAAGTAAATTAATGTAAAATTTTGCCCGAATAATGGTAATAAAATGCCAATATTTGGGTCTTCCTATTTATATATGGATACTTTAATCATTTCCTAACGAGGCATCATTAGGCTTCCATTAAAACCCACATATGATATCACTGTTCTGTCTTTCAATCGAAAACGATACCCAAATTTTTGGTATTGTATCACCATCAGTGATACCAATGTACCTGATTTTTCAGGATTTGTCTGATTTTTGAAGGTCCTGATAACCTGAAAAGCCTTGTTTATTCCCTGATTTTTGGAAATAAGCCTAATTTAGCCTGATTGTTTGAACAGCTACCGGAGGAGTGGAAGGAGGGGGTAATATGCCCCATCTACAAGAAGGGCGACAAATTGGACTGTGAGAACTACCGAGCGATCACTGTCCTCAATGCCGCCTACAAAGCGTTGTCCCGAATCCTACTCCGCCGCCTAACGCCACAAGCAAACAGATTCGTGGGAAGTCATCAGGCCGGCTTCATGGAGGGACGGTCAACGACGGACCAGATATTCACATTACGGCAAATCCTCCAAAAATGCCGTGAACACCAGGTCCCTACGCACCATCTATTCATCGACTTCAAAGCCGCATACGACACGATCGACCGTAACGAGCTATGGAAAATCATGGACGAGAACGGCTTTTCCGGGAAGCTGATCAGACTGATCAAGGCGACGATGGATGGAACGCAGTGCTATGTGCGGATTTCGGGTGAATTGTCGAGTTCATTCGAATCGCGCAGGGGGCTTCGACAAGGTGATGGTCTATCCTGCATGATGTTCAACGTGGCGCTAGAGGGTGTTATTCGACGAGCGGTGGGCGAAATGCGGGGCACGATTTTCAACAGATCCAGTCAACTTATCTGCTTTGCCGATGACATTGATATAGTCGGCAGATCATCTGCGGCGGTGGAGGAGATCTACCGCAAACTGAAACGCGAAGCAGGAAGGATTGGGTTGATGATTAATACGTCCAAGACGAAGTACATGCTGGCCTGCGTATCCGAGACCGACCGAACCCGCTTGTCCAGTAATAACAAGGTCACGATCGACGGCGACGAGCTGGAGATAGTCGAAGACTTTGTCTATCTCGGCTCACTGGTGACCGCAGACAATGACACCAGCCGTGAGATCCGGAGGCGAATTATCAACGGAAGTCGTGCCTACTATGGACTCCACAAGCAACTGCGGTCGAGAAGACTTAGCCCTCGCACGAAGTGTAACCTGTATATGACGCTCATTAGACCGGTTGTTCTCTACGAGCACGAGACATGGATATTGCTCGAGGAGGACCTGCGTACACTCGGAGTATTCGAGCGACGAGTGTTAAGAACCATCTTTGGCGGCGTACAGGAGAACGGAGTGTGGAGGCGAAGGATGAACCACGAGCTCGCGCGACTCTACGGCGAACCCAGTATCCAGAAGGTGGTGAAAGCTGGCCGGATACGCTGGGCGGGACATGTTGCGAGAATGCCGGACGACTGTCCTGCAAAACAGGTGTTCGCTACGAATCCGGTAGGAACAAGACGAGCGGGGGCACAACGAGCGAGGTGGTTAGACCAAGTGGAGCGTGATCTGGCGAACGTGGGGTGCCCGAGAAATTGGAGAACGGTTGCTATGAACCGAGTGAATTTTAGAAATGATGTTCGTCAAGTTATGTCGTGAGACGGAATACTTTGTAAAAAAATGAATAAAATAATGATTGGTTTTTACAGAAAATTCAAAGTTTCAGTAAGCAAAGCTTAATACAGATCCGTTCAAAACTTAAAAGAAATTTAGTGCTTGCTCTTCCTTACTCCAACCTTAACTCAATAACTTTAAACTCTGTTGGATTCAAATCTTCTATCAATGTTTTATAAATGGTTTAAGAAAATTTTGGCGTCCTGAACCCGAATTTTTTATCAGATTTTGTATATGTATTGATTCAAGTTTAACTGATAAGGCGTCTAAAACCACAGTTTTAATACAAATAAATCATTGATATCTTTTAATTATTTTTTACTTCTTTTTTTAAGTCTGCAAAGCGTTTTAACTTATGCTTTAAACATATCTAGAATTCATTTTAGTATGAAATTTCATTTGAATATCGTTTTTAACAGAACGAGAAAAAATAAAAAATGTCAAAAATACTTGCGGTCTTTGGGAAAGTTGATTTTTACGTAAAATCTTAAAATTTTAAAATCATGTTTTATTCTATAGTTTTACCGAAAAAATATAAGAAAAAATCAAATTAATTTTAACTACTTTAAAAAATAATTTCGAAACCCAGAGCTGGTAAAAAATTACATAATTGTAACGATTTACGGAAAAAACATATCATGTTTTCGTCTTACAATCTGTCAATTTCATTATTTTCAAAATAATTAGTCTCGCGTGAGCAATATAAAAACAGTTTTATTACAAAAAAAAATACAAGAACTAACATGAATTAGTTGCAACTAGTTCCTTAAATGTTCTATTCGACGTAATGAAAGCTCACGCGACAAGTATAAAAACGGAATGAATGATTCATTTGTGTTTCAAAGTCAGTTGCTACGAAAACTTTTGAAATCTGCCGCATTGAAACGTAACTTCGCGAGAACTACTACGAAGATTTTTTGCAAAAGGCTTTGATTAGTATCACAAATACTACAGTTTGAATAAAACAAGCTCAAAAAGATAAATTATCAAACAACTACTGAATCACATATTACATAATTGAAAAACGCTATATTTCGTCAGTTAAACGTGAGATTGCTGGTCTACCTTTAATTGGAAACATATATAAAAAAAAATTAAAAGTTGGAGTGGCAGTGGAAGAATTATGAACTATGTATCAGTACCACAATATTTTACAACGGACACCAAAAAAGGCACTCAGTTCGACCATTTTATGTTAGCCTGATTTTCCCTGATTGTTATCTTCAAGCTCCCTGAATTTTGTAAAAAAATGTTGGCAATCCTGATCAGCATTATTCAAGCAAAATTATAACAAAATTTCCATTAAATACAACAGAAAAGAAGTGGATGTTCAGAAAATTAACAAATTTCAGCATATTAGTTACTGTAATGAATCCTTATTTTGGCATCGGGATAAAAACGACAATAAATTATGCTTTTATTTTGGCATTTATAGCATATTTTGGTTTATGTTTGTTGTCGATCTAGGCATCAAAGTCTGCTTGGGATCGCTTTGTTACTGAAAAATTAAAACTATAGGAACTACAAAACTGTTTCTCAAGAAAATATATTTAAGAAAATACGTACTTCCGTAGAAAAGAGGGATGCCACATTGCCCCGGATGCTCGTTATGGCATTAAATTTTCCCCATTTGTACGAAAAAAGTGATAAACTTTTGTCAAATGTACTCATCATTTGCAACTGTTTAACACAATTTTAAGTGAAAAAAATCATGAAATTTAGGGTTAACGATTGACGGGCATATCTGATATTAGCTATAAACCAGACGCCGAACTCCTTACAATATTTTTGTGGAAAATGGACTACATATTCAATAAAAATGCAACACTTTCCTTTGTGAATTGCTTTTCGATTCAAGGATGGAAGTTGATGAATTTTTCAGTGATACATGCTAGTAATGTAATTTAACATGTGCATAATTTTGTGGGGGTTTTTGAGAGGGTGGAATAAATAAGTACGTTGATCAAAATTTTGGAGTCACTCATGCGCAATGTATTTGCTGCATAAATGACCGTTTTTTTTCCAAATCAAAACTTTTTTTGATTAGGTTCTCTTTTTTTCAGGAGCTTGACGTATACAAAAGCTCTAAATTTTCTATTTTTATCGAAGTTATGACAAGTTAAGAAAAATGTCAACCTTCTGCCAAAAATCAACATCGTTGACTTTTCATCACTCCCCAGTTAATGGCCACGCCTATGTCACGATTTCAGATCCATCAAAATTAGGGTATCAGCTTTGTGTAACCTTTGAAATTTTTATGAAAGTAAAACGATTGTAGGCATACTTTTTCGTATATTTGGCTGTTGTTTGGTTCAATCGTTATGTACACCAACAATTTAGCCTTTACTTCAATCATGAGTTCTCTATATTTCGCGCAAAAGCATTGGGTATGCCTGAAAGAAACAAAATAAAACCGTTTTCATGTCCGTTCATATACCGTCATAAGACATAGGAGGATAGAAAACACCGGCAGATCGGTCAATGCTGTGCGTGTGTAGACAGCATTAAAAACGACCAAGATGACCGGCTGTAAAAACAGTTTCTCATTTCTAATACCCATTGAATGGGAATCCATTCTCGTTCGCATTACCTTCACAAAACAAAGGACTCATTTGAAAGGAGAATGAAAAAAACAATACACTGGTTAAGATGTCGGATTGGCAAGACGATATGATGTGAGTTCGATTTTAACTTCCCGACGGCACTTTATTTTTTTTCCTTGTTTCAAGGATGCAAATCCCATAAAATGTTTTTCTTGTTTCGCTTCAATGTAGTGGTCATGCATCATTTTGCACGGGAGCTCGAGTCTTTATGTCAGTTATTCTATTGAAATCATATCATCTTTGGAAGAATGCATGTTTCAGCGCATTTTTGGCATAGAGTTAACGACGAGCGGTCTTGAAATTTGGCAACCTTTTCCACAGATCGTCAGCCAAAATAAGTACAAGATAATATACTTTTAAAAAAATTCTCGTTTTTTTCTGGAATCTCCAGGCAAGGCTTGTCAACGAACAATTTTTGACTGGAGATTTGCCAGGTACCAGTTGAAAAGTTCTGTTTGGTTTTCTCTACTGTTTACTCTTTATCTTTTGAAAAGTTTCACCCCGCTATCGGGTTTACCATATTACGCGCTATTTGACCACAATATTTTGTTTGTTTTGTCGGTGGATAGCTTTTTATTTTTTAGACACGTTATTTGGTTTATTTTTTTGCTGCTGAGTGAATCTGGCAGGGAAAATAAACTTATTTATTAGACGCTCTCTCAAACACATTATTATGCACATGTTAAAATTGTTTACACTATACTAGTTTACTGTTACCATTTTACTAGTTAAAACTGAAAATTTCATCGATTTCCATCCAGGGATTTAAAAGTAGTGCACTAATGAAAGTGTTGCGTTTTTTCGATTACATACCCTCGATTGCTGAAAAAACCTTCCGGATAGAGGTGAGCAAATCTGACTTTATTAAATAAATAAAGGCTGAGGCAGCTTTTTTTCAATTCAGTGTAGGTCTTTTTTTAAGCGGGGCAAACGAACCTTGCAAAACTAAAAACCAGCATTATTTCCCCAAGCAACAAAAAGTTCGAAAGTATTTAAGGAATGAACTCTCAAGTTCACATACAGCTGTACAAAAGTTCCGTGGAACTTTTAGCTGTTCAAAATGCTATTTCGAGGTCCATGGAACTTCATGCTTCATCAAGTTCAGACAATACTAAAAAAAAGCTTTAAAACACTGTTTTAAAGTTTAAGTTTCAGTTCATACTTTGTGGTAACCTCAAAAACCAGCAAACATAAAATCGCATTAGAAATTATGTAATGTAAATGTAAATGTTTTTTTCGAGTTTTATAAGATTCTATAAAGCATATGAAACGAATAACGAATAGTAGTTGATTTATTGTGGTAAATTGGTACACATATTGGTAAGATTTGAAGGCTTAATTTTCCTTGTTTCGAACTGTAACCCGTGTTTGCATAAACAAACACATAGTTATTTGAGCAAGTGCGAACAAAGTAGAAATTAAGAATCGGAAAGTCGTTTTGAAGAAAATTATCAAATTAAGTAAAATCGTTGCTTACTCATGATGTTCATATAGAGCTCATGATGTTCATATAGTAGCTGCAAGTTCAAGCGGTGAGCTCGGATTTAAGGACATGTTATTTAATTGTGCGTTAACAAATATTGTTGGTTAGTTTTAGGATATACTAGCTGACCCGGTAAACTTCGTTTTACCTTTAAATAAATAAATCGTAATAAATGTTTTATTTCGTCTACATGTCCTTTACTTCATCGTGCTCGCGAATCGAATCGAAATCTTTTTATGAAAATCGTAACAAAATTACATTGTACGACTTGTGTCCCATTTAAAGTTGATTTTGTATGGGAACCTTCCTTTCATAAAAAGTGAGACTCTTGAAACTATTATACAAACCATCTCTGATCCCAAAAACCCTCGGATACTAAATTTTACTTCATTCCGACCGACCGTTTATACGTAATGGTGTTACAAAGGAAACGCCTCCATTTTTATATATAAGAAGTGAGAAGAAGAGATAACTTTGTATGGGGACCCCCCTTTCATAAAAAGTGAGATTGTTGAAACTATTATACAAACCATCTCTGACCCAAAAAAACCCTCGGATACCAAATTTCACTTCATTCCGACCGACCATTCATACGTGATGTTGTTACAAAGAAAACGCCTTCATATTTATATATAAGATATTTCAAGCAAACAGCTTTGTTGTTGAAATGTTCGACCATTTTTGGTATTCTTCCTCAAGGATATTGTTAAACATTCGTTATTGTCAGATTTCGTTTTTTATTCATTTTTTCTGACGAAATCTGACAAAAGCAACCGTTGGACAATACTCTTGAGGAGGACCATCAAAAAGAAAACTGACCAAGTTCAAAAAGTAGCCAAAAATAGAACATTAAACGCCATAAGCCATAAGCGGTCGACAACATTTACCTAAGATAACAAATAGGCTTGATTTATTTGAATCAAATTATCAGACTTTGAGAAACTCAAGGCATATGAGTGAGCAGAAAAGTATTTCATTCGATTGTTTGTACTGCTTATAAAAGTGCTTTTTAAGCTGGTTAGAAGTTTTTTAGCAATTTACGCGAACTTTTTGTCAATTTTAAAGTTTGTTTAGCTACTTGAAAATTTAGCTGGACAGACGGTGTATTACAATACACAATTGAGCTGATTAAACCTGAGAGAGGAATGTAATCCGAACTTTGGTTCCTTGGGTCTCGGAAACCACGTTAAAGGACTATTCTTTTTTCAGGACCGTGAAAACCAGTCAGGAGCTGATGTGACGTGAAATTTTAAGGGAATGAATACAAAGTGCAAGGACCTAGTGAAGACATTCTAAATTAAGCTGTCGACACTTTGTCAAAATTCAAGATTGCGACTACTGTTTTTATTTGAAATGGTTTGATTCGCCGGAAGATTCAACTCCTACAATATGGCTATTGAAAGAAAGAGCCTTACGGGTAGAAGTCTAACTTAGTTGGCACATTTGTTCTGGAATCCAAGATGACTGCTTCTGCTTTACTTTTAAAAGCTTAAAATGACTGAAAATTGCATGAAACCACTACATTATGGGTTTTGAGCGAATTGGCTAAACAAGTTAAAAAATTAATGAATCGTTAAAACAAGATAAGAATACATAAAACTAAATGAAATAAGGTGAAATGCAATAAATAAAGTAAGAATGGATAAAATTCCACTGCGTATCTTATTTCATCTGAAATAGTCTTGAATATATTGTTTTTTTTTGTTTTTCTATCTTGTGTAATGTTTTCCATCTAGTTTGAATTTTTTTTAATGTTGTTAAATCTTTTTATTTTTCGAATAGTAATTCTGGTCGTTTATGTACAATTCTAGAATGTTCCATTGGAAGGAACTAAGTTGGCCTTGCTCGAGTGCTAAAGTGAACGTGATTGTATTTTAGTTATAAATTTGTTGTTTAACTCTAAGATAACCAGGTATTGCAGTGAAAAGTGTTATTTATATCAGTTGTTGTGTGAAGATGTGAACTGTAAGTGGAAGGGGCCTCTGATCGCAAATAGATTTGTATTACTAATTTTCAATAGTAAGTAGGTATTTCAATTAATCTGGAGATTTTTTTTTTCGGGAATTTAACACCACGGTCATTCTTCCCAATCGCCCAATCTGGAGATAATAAGCTAAAAAAAGTGATAAACGCGAGTGAGGAAGGTTGAAGTGTCGATGTATTAACATCAGTATGTCGGTCAAGTATTTTTTGAAAAAAAAAAACTTTTGCGGAAACCATATTTGGCAAATTTTGTTTGTTGGCATATGAGGAGGAATTAATAGAACCGCACACTAAGTTTAACGTTTGAACCCTGATGCTTAGCCTAAATTTCACAGGCCTAAGGGCCTAAGGCCACAAGTTAACGGTGAATATTCGTGAAAACGTCGGTGAAAAGGGCGCTTCTCTGCAATGGTGATGGAACCTTCCGCAGAATTGCAATGATTGCTACGATTTTCAGAAATTCCTTAAAGAAGAACAACAGAAGTTCCGGTGTTCATGGCTCGGATAAATCATGCAGCTAAGTCCTTGTTTTGAGTTTTTTATTTTAATAAATCTTGACTGATTGCATAATGTAGATTACATAACATAGATATATAGTATTTTATAAAATTATATTTTATTTATTTATTTATGATAACCATTCATACATGTAAACTACTTAATCGGCAGGGTGAATGGTTAAAAACGTGTAAGTTGGTCATAATGAATCAAAATATTAAATTTTCACCACAAAATCTTTCTAAAAGTAAATTTTGAAAGCTTTTGTGGCTGTTATTACAAATTAGGATTCTCTTTTCTTTAATTTTTATTTTCAAGAGCGAGTAAGGGCGCTATAACCAAGGTCTTTGACCAGAAATGATGGCGCATAGAAATTCAAAACTTGCAGAAAATTTAGAAGTGAATTTAAACCATAAAACATTTCATTCAAATTCAATAAATCCATTTGCTATAGTTTTGAACTTTTATGCTGAAATACATCATTCCCAGCCACAGAAGAAGGCCCAGCCATTGTCAAAGAGTACTATAAATTTTAGCATATGTGCTCCCAACGTTGGTATTTTTAATTGTATATTCATAATCACAGGAACGTATGGTACTGTTGTCCACGGTTCTTCCTCCCTGTGATCCAGTTGTCTCTGCGTCTAATACAGCACAGTGGGCCCGGCCGAGTAAAGATGGGTAGTAAATGTACTTTTACTACTCACCGGGATGCTGACAAGTTCTGGCTGTGTATGTATCATAAGCATAAGCATAAGCATAAGCAATTCTAGAATGTTCCATTGGAAAGTACTGGGTTTTGGCGTTAATTGCAAAAAAACCTTATTGAATCTGAAATACCGCACAAAACTATCGTGAATATTTCACCGAAATGTAATATACAACGATAACAACAAATGAGTCGAAAATGGTTTACAAAATTTGAATAGAGAGCATCGTAGTTTTCCCAGAAATTTAAGATTATCCAGTTACTTTTCAAGTACAGAAAAATAGTTTACTGATTTGAAATTTAAATATGTCGAAATCATTATCGAAGGTAATCAAAAAAACATTCCAGTATAATATTTTTGCATAAAATAAATACATTTTTTCGTTTCCAATCAATTGCAACCTGATTCCCATTTCCAGTTCCCGAGAGTGAATCCCGAAACACCGGGTCAGCTTAAAAGTCGAAGTAATATTGCAAATAACATCCATTCGATAACCGCGTCGCAACGTACGTAGGCCCCTTTTCATGACTACGTGGTGGAAGCACTTGGCCGGGCCAAGCACGCAATTCCCATCTACGGTAGTGACTCGTTATTTCAATTTTGCTTTTAAAACATGTTTCTCGACGGCTCTCCTTCGGTGTCGGTCCCTTATCAATGCATTGCATTCCCTGGTCGTCGTCGTCAATGAGACTGAAAATGGCCATAATGATGTTGGGTATGTATGTTTTCATTTCGGTTGACGTTGCTGAATTCTTTTTTATAGGCTCTGGTTTTGTGTGGTTCTATGAAGGTCCGGCTTCGAGGTCCGGCTTCGAGGTCCCTCTATCTTGATGCATGAAATCTCAATTATTATCAGAGTGTGTCGTGTTTCGAGACTGCGCAGTCCATTCTTGGGCCATTACGCGGCTAGACCAGATTTTTCTGGCCAATGTTTCCGCAGATGCAGACAGGCGATAACATTAGTCGAATGACCAACCGAGTGTGCTCACCCATCTTAGACCCAGCGAGCAAGGCGGCCTCTCATGTTAGACGGGAACTTGCTAGCCACATCAGGAACTAGACGATTTATCTGGACAGCTTACCTGATAGGCGGTTGGTCAATTTAAGCGACACAACTAGATCAAGAGTTTATCAATCTGTTCAGCCTGAACCAGTAACTTCGTTTTAATGAGGACGCGATAGCTTAAAAAGAAACTGGATAGTAGTGAGATAATATTTAACTTTGCAGTTAAAATACAAGGAAGTATGTACATAACTGATCTGCTGAGACTGAAACAGCTTGACTGTTTTACCAAAACTCGAAATTGTTCTCGAAGGCCATCAAAATATCGAAAATGTTTTTGGGGGAACATCTTACTACGCATTCACAAAGCAGAAACATAATAATTCAACACGGCTGTATCTACACAATATACATCTAAATTGAATATAAAACTTATTAACGACGCGAGGAAGTCGAGCATAAACCTTAAGACTTGAGAGTTCGAAAAATTATCATAAAAATCGACTTGATCCGTGAGCTTACGAACAGCCGCTTGGGTTCGACCATAGCAGACGTCATGTAGTATGAGGTCACAATCTCAAAAAGCAAGCCCACTTAAAATGCGGTTCACAACCCCAACATCACAGAATCAATCTCCGAACCCGAAATCACACCAATTATTACGTAATTAGCGAGCGATCCTCCAACCCAGCCATTCATCCCAGGGAATCCGGGGCTAAAAACCGCGCAAGAACCGTTTCGACCGAACCAACCCAATACGGAAACATAATGGCAAAATAAAATAAAGTAAACCCATGGGGGCGACCACTCTTGCATGAATTGCCGGCTGCCTGGGTCGGGGTTGGAACGCCGTGGCCGTGCCGTGCGCTAGAAATAGACCTGCCGCGCGCCTTCCCGGATGACGTTTCCCCTTATTTCTTGCGGACGGTTCTAGGCACTTAGGGTGGTTCTTGGCATATATAAGTGTATGGTTGGTTGGGACGATACAATCGGTTCGATATTCAAGATTAAGGAAGGTCTTACAATTTATAAAAAAATATATGTATAAGGCTTCAAAGGATGCAAAGCAACTTGATTAAAGCTGCAAATTTTTTCAGCTCGTATCCGGGCCGGACAAATCTGGGCTGATTTATCTAAAACCTGGTAAAATCCGGGTATTTCATTTCGAAATTGTCGACCAAAAACTTCGAGCAATATACCGGCAAACTTCTTCAAAATCCAGAAATTACTGAACAAAAATCAAGAGAAGAACTTTAAGAAAATTCATCAAAATTCATCAGCAGATTTGAAACCATATTATAGGCTTCCAAAATCCTTCCATTATTATTTTGATAAAACTTGCTAAAAAATTTCGTTTTAGACGCATAAGTAAAAAAAAAATACAACAAAGTTTATTATTTTCAAGTTTGATTTGAGAATGAGAATGAAAATAAACGCGGGCAAAATCCAGGTTTTTTCAATGAAATTCTTTTATCAAATTTTGTATTAACTATCCGGACAAGCCCAGATGAAACCACGCAATCTGGCAACCCTAAACTCTATCGCGAAACTCAACCCTGATTAAACATAAAATTGGATGGCGCAACTGGAAGACTCCTTTGAATGAACTGCAGTGTCAACATTTGAAACGGGTGGCCTGCATAAACGAAGAAAAAAGCACCCTAAATCATACACCAATTATTATAAAAATTTTATTAAAAATGGAACAGTTTGAACTTGGAAACATTTTCATTAACACTCCATCAACATTTTTACTTAAGAATCTTTGAGTAAATTTTTAATTTTGCAGAACATAGTTTTCTTATTCCACCTACACAGAAAAAAATATTTCCTGTAAAATTACGCAAATGTCCTGTAACAAAAAGGAGCAGGACATTTACCATAATTTTACAGATCGAAAACATTATTACGTGACATTTAATTTTTAGTGTACAACTTTTTTACAGGACATTTGCTGTAATAATAAATTAATCTTCGTTAACTTTCAAGGAAAACAATTTAAAATTACAGGTTTTGTTAATTACAGGTGAATTATTTTAAAGGTTGCAGTTTTCAGTGACACGTAATAGTCAAAAAAAATTTCTGTGTATAATATTTGAGCTATGGTTGTAAGTATAGCTCACTCTCGACCAGTGCTGCAAATTTTCAGTGTCAGTGAGAAATTATCAGCTGACTTTATTGCAGTGTATCGGTCAGTTCAATTCCAACTGGATTCATACGAGAATGAACAGAAAGCTCAGTCCTGAAAGCTCTCTGCACACTCATTCACCAATCGGCAACATCGGTGCTCAGTATACATTCAGGCTCTTTGCAGGTTCATGAGGTTATCCAATCTTCATTTTCAGTTTCAAGCGAACATTGCTGAAAGTGAAAAAAGCTTCCTTCTATTATCATTAAGTTTAGCTGAATGGTGACAAAGATTGTTCGACTCGCTAGACATGCGGAAATTTCATAATTACTGCTGAGATCGCTATTTTTGAAGGATTCTGATAAAAAAATCCGTCTTTTACAAATGGTGTGAAGAGGTGGGAAGGTTTAGAAATGAGTGTTCGGGTTGGCGAGACGAACGCTGGCGAAGGAGCGTGTAGACGAATGTGAGGGACAAAACTATGACAAAGTTATGACAAAAAGTTGGCAATAAAATGACAAATGTGGTAAAATATCACAAAATTATGACAAAAAAATCTGACAAATAGGACTGAAATTTATAATACAATGGAAAAATATTTACTAACACAACTCTGTCGAAAATGTGACAAATGTGATTAAAATATGACAATAAAATTGTGACAAAAAAGACAAAATCATGGCAAAAAAATGACAAATGTCGTACAAAATTGACAAAAATATGAAAAAAATATATCAAAACTATGACAAACGAGGTAAAATATGACAATAAGTTGAAAAAATCATGACATAAAATTGTGATAAATATCAGACAAATTTATATATTTAAAAATTTGAAATAAAAAAAACAAAAATCCCAATATGTCGTAAAACTATGTCAAAATATGACTAAGTGATTAAACATTACAAATGTGGTATCTTTCAGATTGTTATAATTTTTTACCGCATTTTTCATTTTATTGTCAATTTTTTGTGATAATTTTGTCATAATGTCATAATTTTGTCATATGATTTATGTCATAATGTTGTCTTATTTACATCACATAAGTCATATTTTTGACAAAGGTTTGTCGAATTTTAGTCATTTTAATGTTAAATTTATGTCATATCTATCAGATTTTGTCATAATTTTGTAGTTTTGTTTTCATGTTTTGTCATTGTATTGTAAAAATTCTGCTATTTTTTGTGTTTTTTTTTTCATATTTTATCACATTTGTCAAATTTTTGTCTTATTTGTCGGATATTTGTCTAATTTTTATTATGTTTTGTCATTTTTATACCACATTTATCAAGTTTTTTGAGACTTTCGTCTTATGAGGTCCTTGGAGTCAAAGGGGTATAAGTGCATTAAAGTTTATTTCGAGAAAACATACTTTTGAGTTGTTGTGTTTGGCCATTTTCCATATATTTTTCTTAAATTCGTATATTTCATCCGAACATAAAAGTATGTGAATAAAATTCGAATATAATTTGAAATATGAAGAAATTAATATTCATCCCTCCTTCTGTCCTTCCATTTAATAATCGTATAGTCTTAGCGATTTGCAAGTCGCGTTTTTTTTTCGAACCCCAATTCACAATTTGCAAAAATGGCAAAAACAAATGCTTGCTGAAATTATCAGCAACTTTCGCTGACACTGATTGAATGCTTAAGCTGCAGTCACTGATCGAATACAATGAGTGACAGAAATGCCTAAGCGAAAGACGCTTTCGTGGCAGTCGAGTGAAACAAGTTAGTTCGGGTTTACGAGTGAGCTTTCTACTGACTGATAGACATACTCATACAGCTTTCTGTAAGCACGAGGATGACCGAGCCGATCAGAAGCTTTTATATTTGTTGACTTTTCTATTCCGTTCATTTCAGTTGAAGCTTTTTACACTGATAGAAAATCACAGTCAATATCATTCGTGCTTTAAGAAAATTTGCAGCACTTCTCTCGACAACCGAATAAACGAGATATTTCGTATTTGGTCCGCAATGTATTAAGAACTGTACTCAGGAAAAATACAATACTTGCATTGATGAAATTTTAAGCATTTTTCAGGGAAAATAGTAACATTACAAGTTTGATGCAAATTATTTCAGCGTGAATCGTTTATCATATTTGTTTACCTTTTTAGGTCCATTTTTTTAATAAATTTTTTTGTCTTTAAATTCGTCGAATAAAGCGCTGATCGACTATTTCAAAACGGAAATAAAGGAAAGCATTCTTCAGGAAATTCGTCAGGAAATCAGAACGAGCTTGAATTCTGTGAAGCATTGCAGCACACCGAAACAAAATCTGGAGAACCTTTACTTAGCGACCCCATCCTCTACGAGTAAAAGACATCGAACTGACAGCATCGTAGGGGAGGGTAGGGAAGAGGCAGGCTAAATTCCCATATTCTAATCAACTCCCTGGCAACTTAACGTTTCCCATACAAATTGCGTGTGCCAGTTTTTTCTGGTTCTCTGGTTCTGTCATAGCGAAAATCAAGCGACTTAACATGTCGGAAGGACGCATATCGAAATATTTTTTATTTCAATTGATTCAAGAAATGGAAAAACGATTCAAATTTAAAATTTTTAGCTCAGTTATATGTAAAGTCAATCTGTTTTCGAAAGTTAAGTCGAAGGAAACGACACACAGACGTAAATCTGTGTGTCCTTTATTAGGTCGAAAACTTCTAGACTGATCAAAATAATTCACTGATATACGGCAGTTTTTTGGGACAAGTATCCCTTCCACCGAAACTATTGAGGACAACCGTACACAATAAATGTGAAACAAAACAGTACCACAACAGTCATCAAGTGATTTTCATTTACTGCGATATATATGACAATTCCAGAAAGGCAAAATTTTTACATTATATCAGAACATTTCCCGTTTTATGGAAAAACTGTTCCTATTCAATATATAAATAGGTAGATTTTTGAATGAAAATAATAATTTCGCTTGAATCTTTTTTTCATTCATTCGAAAGATATGAATTTGCCTGATTCGCACAACATATGATGATGTGCCCTTTCTATACGCATGGCACGAAAAGTATGTAAACAAGCGGTACACATGCGACATCTGCGATTTTGAATCAGGCACACGAAACTTGCCAGAACTGTCAAGTTGCCAGGGGGTTGACTCTAATAGATAGAAGTCTGAAAACAATATGGACATTAGCGGATATTTGTTTTTTATACGTTAATGCAATTTTTCTGTAAAAATCTGTAACAGTTTTTGTGAAAATAATTTTATTATAAAAGTAGCCAAAATAGCCGATTTCCGAAACCGGCGGGCTAAATGCGCATATTTATGGTTTTAGCTGTATTTTATTTACACTTGAAATATTTTGATATTAATTAAATGAAAAAGGTAGGAACGGATGTTAAACCACTGATCACACTGCCATAACACTAAGAACAAAAATTCGACTATTTTGTTTTTAATTTTTTGTCAAATTTTGAAGGTTCGCAAAACCGACGGTAGGTCATGATCCTGCAAAATTTGACAAAAAAACGCTCTATAGGAAAAAAAACTGTCTAACTCGATTTTATCGTAGAAATTGTCTATATTTTTTTTGAAAGTTGGGTGGCATTTTCTAACTGGGATAGCATTTCTACAAATCGATCGATGCGCACTCTGGAATCGACATTGCTTACTGTTGGAAAAATTATCCAACAAACAAAACCGAGTCCAGTCAGTATGGTTAGTGGTTAAACAACAAATTTTGGTGAAATTGTAGACACCACTAGTTCTTTTGAATGAAATATAGTTAGGTATGCCATATGGCCATATTTCATGGTAATATTTTGTTCATATCGTACATTTATCGGATCAGCATTAAACTATTTTTTTTCATCGTTATATGGTGATTTAAGCGTAGATTCAATGTTTCAACGATAAAAAGTGAAACATTTATTAGACTAATCTATTTTTTCTTGATGTAGGCATTCAACCTGCCTGATATGGGCATTCAAAACTCGGCAAGGATGTCCGATGAGTATGATTCTGTTCATACGCTATATTGAACCTCTTATTCGACATCTCGCGAATAAAATCAATGGTGTTTACGATAAGTTTATTAATATAATTGCATACGCCGATGACCTGGTAGTTTTCGTAAGGAATGATAAAGATTTTGATATTTTATTTGAAATCATAGATTCATACGGCCTTTACGCGCATATTTAGCTAAACAAAGATAAATCCGAATTTATTAGATTGAATAAAGCGGTTTTGGTCCTCAAAAAATTCGAGAGGTTGATAGAGTGAAAATTCTGGGTGCAATATTTAAAAAAACGTGGAATTCTTCGATCACAAGTAATTATAATAAGCTCATAAGTTCAATAAAAGGCACTTTGATAAAGCACAATGTTCGCGCTCTTAATCTCTACGAGAGGTGTTTTGTTTTAAATGTTTACATTTTGTCAAAGCTATGGTATGTTTCGCAAATTTTTCCTCCTCTGAACAGTCATTTAGCGGAATTAAAATCCGCTTCTGGAAAGTTTGTTTGGAATGGTTACATTTTTAATCTTAACAGGAATCAACTTTACTTAGACTTTGATAAAAGAGGATTAAAACTAACAGATCCTGAGTCTAAAGCTAAAGCATTATTTTTGAAAAACATATTTTACAATCAGGATTTGGACGGTCGTTTCGCAGTTGAAAACTATCTCATTGAATCAAGATCGAAATCATTTCTATCGCGGAATGCAAGGAAGTGGATAAACGAAGGTGTAGATGTAACAACAAATTTTGACTTACCAACAACCAAAGCTCTATATAACTTTTTTTAGATAAAATGCAAATAAAACCCGAAATAGAAAATAAAATATCAGTTGAATGGAAAAATGTGTGGGAAAATTTGAATTATAAACTCATTTCTTTCCAAGATCGCTCATTAGTTTATTCCTTTGTAGATGACTTGATACCAAATAAAAGAAAACTAGAAATGTACAATGTTGGTAACTTGAAATCAGTAATTTGTGAAAAATGTGGCTTCATAGATGATAATATGCATCGTTTAAAATTAGGTAAAAATGCTAATGCAGTTTGGAAATGGTGCGAAAGTATAATAAAAAATCGTCTAAAATTGAAAATTAATGACATTGAAAATATCCTGCAAAAAATTATTCCAAATAAATGTAAAAAACTTGAAGCAGCATTATGGTTAGTAACGAAAGCGATTTCATACAATTTGAGGGTGGCCGATTCTAGTTTGTATGTTTTCAAAAGAGAATTAAGGGAAGTGAGATGGAATAACAGAAATGTATTCAAAACGGAGTTTGGTGTGTTTTTAAATATTTGTTGATCCAAGATAAGAATGGCAGTTAGATATGAGTCAAGTCAGGATAGGCTAGTTAGAATAACACGATGAAAAATGTAAATGTAAAAACACGATTTTTAGCTATAAGTAAATACTTTTAATTTAAAAAAAACTCAATATTTCAAAAAATGACAATATTTGGCCCACATAGAATGATGAGAATTTGATTGCCGATGTGTATCAACACTTTCGAGATCTTTTGTTGATTTACAGAAAGTGAGATATCATAATAGTGAACAAAACAAACAAAAACTTTGATGATCCGTTATCAGATGTAATTTTGCCTACTCAGAAAATAGTCCATAACTCGCAACATTTTCCGAAATTTCAACCGTTTTCAACGTTGGAATGTTGATTAGTCTTCTAATTCAACCTTGACGAAAATCAGCGAATTTTGGTCGACGGGCTTGATTAACAAACATTTTGAAAAAATAAAGTTTCTAAGTCAGGTAAGACGGACACTTTAAGGTCGGGTAGAACGGACACATAAGTTTATCAGGTGTTTGGATTTTTCCATCGATCGGTTTGATTCTCCATATCCCTTCAAAAGACCTTGACAAGAACAATTGTCATTCGAGAAGCATTCAGAATATCAAAAAGGCATAAAAACTGAAAAAGTTAATCCTGGAGAAAAAAGCGCCTTTAAAGGAAGGAATTCCGTAAAGCAGGTTGTTCCGCTGGCGCATTCGTACCAGTTGGTTCCATTTTGGTTTAAAAACATTCTCAAATGCATAACTCACCAAAATATGTACTTGTACAGTAATTTTTCTGGCAATATTGACATTTTCTACGTGGTGTCCGTTTTTCCCGACCATTTTTTAAAGGTGTAATTCGCAAGCATGCTTTAGATTGCTATAAAACCGTCTTGAAGAAGGAGATTTACTTATGCCAATGACAAACGCGATAGCAAACATCCTTAACTGCCCATCTGCACTAAGACTGCGTTGAAAAAAGCAATGTTTGATTTTCTATTGCGAATCTACCTTAGGGTGTCCGTCTTATCCGTCTTCCCTCTAAAGGATTCTCCACTGTTCTGGTTGTATCTCTCTGGTATTCTTCCCTCAGCTTCTGAAGAACGAGTTTTGGCAATGGTCCGTGCCCATTTGAGTGTTCTAGATGTGATGGTCGCAAAATTGATTCCGAAGGGAACAGACGTTCTCTATGCTCATCCATGTAATAAAAAGTGGGCATACCGATGGATTTGAAACCAAAGGCACTGTCAACTGAAACATGGTCCGCTGGTATTCATTTCGTAAACTCATTGACACGAAACCTTGGTAGGGTTTTTTAAAGTTCTCCCCTCAACTCGCTCCACCCGAAATACAACTAACTGTACCCCAGAATAGCCAAGCAGCTCCACTATCGTACTCTGGCAAATCAATACTCACACAACAAGAATCCACCCTCTCCTCTACGCTTCTCCAGTCCTGTAAACATTTCACTCGGTTCCATATTTCACGCTACTTCTGTTTCACAAAATCTCGCAGCTTTGGCATCAGGTGCTTCCTACCAATAGCAGACAAACCGTCGATTTATCGTTTTTTTTTTCATCAGAACGCTGGCGGCAGACGCACCAAAACTAATGATTTTCTTCTTGCACTAATGTCCTCTGATGACAATTTTATAATGATAACAGAAACATGGTCGAGAGAAGACATCGCTAACTCTGAGCTGGCTGTTAATTATAATATTTACCGATGTGACCTGTGGAATCCTGGATCAGGACCCTATTGAGGTCCAAATCCAGACTGCTCCACAACTTTTTTTTAACACGTTCGTCGCCATGGGACCGATATTCGGGTGACGGTTGTATTTCCTGGGAGGCGTGTGACGCACTCTTACTTAAGTTAGTCGCTAAGTTTAGCCACATGTTTCAAATCTCTCAGATGTGCTCTCAAGAAAACTTAAACGGTATAGTTCTTGACATGATCTTTCCAAACAGAACTGAAATAGCCAAGATAGTGAATCCCCCACACTCTACCTTGCCAACTGACCGCCATCACCGACCACATGCTGTGCTACTCGATTGCTTTGAAGAAAAAGTTGCTATCGTATCGACATCGATTTCAGAATATGTAATGACCAGGCCCAGGATGGCATCCCGCCGTGTCTTATACTGGGCATTGCGGAATCACTTGCCGAATCTCCGCGAATCATCTTCGATCGGTCACTTAACGAAGGTATTTTCCCTAACATTTCGAAGACGGTCGCTATAACACCAATACACGATTCGGGGAATGGTCATAGCGTGGATAACTACAGACCTATCGCAATCCTCTGATGCTTGTCAAAAGTTTTAGAGTCAAAAATCTAAGAGTGACTTCACAATGCTGTTTAACCAATAATAATCGAACACCAGCATCGTTTCATGCAAAAGATGGTTTAGAATCTGATGAGCTACTCTGCCCCACCCCATACTGCCATTAGCAAGAAGCAACAAGTACCCAGATGCCATTTACAAAGATTTTTCAAAAGACTTTGATTAAGTTCCACATGTAATCGCAATCAGGAAAATAGATCGCTATGGCTTTACATCATGGTCTACAAAAAGGCTCTACTCCTACTTGACAAACCGACGAGCATTTGTGAATCTACGAGAAATCAGATCTCAGCTATTTAGCGTACCTTCCTGTGTTCCCAGGGCAGCCACATAGGACCAATAACCTTTATTGTTTTTTGTAAACGATCTTAGTTGTTTACTGCAATCCTCTCAAATGATGAACGCAGATGACCTTAAAATTTACCAGATCATCGAATTACTAGTTGACTATGCAGCACTTCAAGCCGAAATATCAACACTTTTGGACTGGTGCAAGTCTCATAAGATGGAAGCTAATGCCAGTAAATGCCGATGTATAACTTTCTGCAGAGCAAGAACTCCACTCCGTTTTGCCTACAAAATGGACACAGCAGAAATGGAACGAGTAGTTTCGATTGAAGATCTCGGAGTTATTTTTTAAAGCAATACGGATTTGACATTTGAGTTGAAGATTCGAATTTCGTTCTTATAGAGATCTGGCGTGACAGCCAGATGTTTCGGAGACTCGCAAACGCAAATCGGGCCGTTCTGATCCGGGTTTCGATGTCTTTCCTGGTACCACCATCAGGCGTTATCTGGCTACCGTGATACTGGAAACACTCTACTTTCTCAACCTGTTGCCCAGCTACCATGGAACTGGAGGGATTTCCTGTGTTGATCTCCATCGACTTGGACTTTCCGACATTGACTTTGAGATCTGCTGCCTTGGAACTTTCGGAGAGGTCGTCGAGTTTGCTCTGCATATCCGGTTGTGTTTGGACGAGAAAAACAAGATCGTCAGCCAGGTCAAGGTCGTTCAGTTGCTCCATTGTTGAAGGATTCCACGGCAATCTTCGGTTCGGTGCACAGTCAATCGATCCAGTCAGAATCTCATCGATTAGGATTAAAAAAGTAGCGGCGGTAACAACCGCAAAAGCCTTTGCTATCTTTGGCTTTATTAGTAGGAACACTGTTAAGTTTGAGGATGTATGTTGTCTTAAAGCGGCTATCTGCGCTTTGATGCTCAGCGTACTGCAATACGGCGTGGTAGTTTGGATGTCTCATCAAACAGTACGCACTGAAAGACTAAAAAGGGTTCAAAAGAAGTTCCTACGATTTGCACTCCGTCGACTGCCGTGGAATGATACCGTCTGACTGCCACCTTATGCCAAACGAGGCAATCTAATAAGTCTCCAATGGATGTTTGTTTTTGATTTGTTGATGAAAAACATTGACTGTCCTCTACTGCTAAAAGGCATCCACATTCATGCGCCAGCGAGACGTCTCCAGGAACAGAACTTTTTGTGGATGCCATCTAGTCGCACAATTTAGCTTTAGATAACTCTATGTCGTCGTGTTTTCATTGAAGTGTCAAACATTTTTAATTTTAATCAATCCAAAGATGTATTTAGAAACATTATTCGTAGTCTTCAAACATAACTCCTGTTTAGCTTAAGATATGTTTTAGAGATGTACCGAATAGTGGTATTCGGCGAACGGCCGAATACCGAATATTGACCTTTTCAACTATTCGGCCAAACGAATATTCGGCCGAATATTCGGTCGAATATTCGGTCGAATATTCTATTGAGTTTTCAATGAAAAAAACCTATGCGATTATATCAATGCTTTCTATTTCTTCCATATTAATCCCCCTCATGTTTTTAGTCGATTATTCTCCACCAGATGATGTTATCGGATGATGTATTACAAGATATTTTTTAAGAAGGGGCCTGTTTTGTTGTTGTACGTTTATTTAAAGAGGGTTTTAAGCCTTCAACTTTTACCCTCAGCAGGTGTCTTTCTGATTTTTAAAATGTCAGCAATAACTGAAAAGACATCAGATGATTAGTCGCTTCTAGGACGTTTATCATCAAAGAGATTGCGTTCCTATGAAATCTGGTGTAAAACATGTCGAAACAGGTGCCAAGCTATTTGAAATTGCTTCTCTGATATTGAATTAGATGGAGGTCGAATTTTAGAAAGGTATTTTCAAAATAGTTGTTGAAAAGATAGATGATCTTTAACCTTAAGCATACCATAAAAAAAAATTAAAAAGTTCAAAATTTATGTATGTTTTTAAATTTTTGAAAAATAGTTATTGAACACAAAATCTAAATAATTTTAAAGGGGAATTCGAGTTTTTTATTTGATTTAGCAAATAATCTGCTTGGAGTTTACCCAAGCAAAACTCGGGAAGATGTAAACAATATCTGGACATCCCGGCCAGATTTGACTTATCTGGATTCTTTACTGGATTTATGAGCAAACCTGAATATATCCAGAAAATCTGGAATACACTATAATCAAAGTATAAAGCGATACCGTTCAGAATTCTCCTGAACGATCTACAGTGAAAGATACGCGGATACATCATAGATGTTCTGCTGAATCCATAAGTTTTTAATGATTGTGTAGCTTTTAAATCATTACTTTTGGATATTTTATAAATTATCCAAAATTATTTGAAAAATTTACAAGTCTGTAGTAGATATTCGGCCTATTCGGCCTATTCGGCCGAATACTTAGCTCAACTATTCGGTGAGCCGAATATTCGGCTTAACGGTTTTTCGGCGGTATTCGGCGCCGAATATTCGGCCGACCGAATATTCGGTACATCTCTAATATGTTTGTATGTCTGTAAAGAAATAAAATAACTTCTCGTTTTTCGAGGTTTACGAGTAATTGCCTGCAAGGTCGCCAATTGTGCAGACCAGCCCGAAGCTTTGAAGCTCGGAAGCCGCACTGGAGAGCACCCGGATCACGAGCTGCCAGGAAAAACAACACACACACTGACGACAACGACAGAATGCGTGCACGCTTGGGATGAATGACCCGATGTCGGCTTTATCCTTTCACACAGTGTTTCATCCTAATAATAAGCGTTTGATAGTTTTTGAAACCCTCTAAAAATTTGAAACTTTTTGAAAACACATTTAAAGTAAAAATGTAGCTTGAGGTGTGACTGATTTGATCTCCTGTGAAATGTTATTGAAAGAAACAATTTACGACAACTAAAATGGCATCGATAAACCATTATCTGACATGATTATTGAAATTGTTGAAAACCACCTTTGTATTTAGGAGATGATAAGATTTTTGTAATTGGAGCCACATTTATAAGAATTTCTAGAGTTAGATCTTTATACTTTTCAAAACTATCAAATTTTCGAATCAGAACCACCCTCTGCGAAAACCCACGAAGCCAGAGCACTTTTCTTCCCAGTGAACCTAGCCTAGGCTTGACTAGGAGAGTTGTCTTCCTTCTTCCGAAAAAAGGTGGTTTTATGCGACCTCGGTCGTGTGTATAGTTTCAATTGCTCTTCGTCGTCGTCGCTCTTGTTCCATCGCCTTTGCCTTTGAGTCTTCCTAGCCCTGAGAGCATTATTTATGCTGTACTGCTGTTGCCGCCACACATATACGACCGACACGACTATGCTCGCAGCAGAATAACAACAACAGCAACGTACAGTAGTGCCTTGGAGCTACGGAGAAGAGATTCTTCTTCCATTTCTTCAACTTCCGTCTTCTTCCGCTTCGTTGTTCAGATTCAAAACTTCACCGGTCCGCTAAACCGGAACAAAGGGACAAAAACCATTTTTTGGGCAAGGTTATGGTGCGACGAGCGAGGGGTGAATATCAATGAGAGGGAACCAAATATTATTGTCTTTCGGATCTCGGATCTCGAGTCGTGTTTTTCGTTGATGTTTTGTTTTGTTTGCCAAGAGGGCTCTCTAAGAAGCTCTAAGAACGGTTGTAGAAATCCTACTGGAAGTGGATGTTTGTAATGGCTTGTTCAATTTTATATTTGACGTAATAATTTTGTAATTTTGTTTGTACAATTCGGTAAAAGCAAACTCAATACTATTCAATTACCTTCTCAGTTTATTAGAAATTTAATTTTTCATCCTATTTTATATAATGTTTTAATAGTTTTTTTGAATGTGCGACTTTTATTTTGTAAAATTGTACTTCATTGCAATTTAAATTTTCAATAATAATAAGTCTCTTTATTCTTTAAAAAAAATATGAAAACAGTAGATCAATGTGTTTCACTTTTTGTGGTTGGTTTTATGCTAGTTCTATAGTGTTTGTTTTGTTATTTTTGCATTTTTGTAGTTCCGTTCTTGCAAAGTATTTAAATTCACAAAAGTTATGCTGTTTTGTATTTTTGAAGGTTTTCTTTGCAATGCGTAGCCCATAATAAAATTGACTAAAAACAATGCAACTAATTGAAAACATTGCAACAAAAACGTCAATTCAACGAAATAAAAAAAGACACCATCAAACAGAAGCATTCGACATGCATTCGGATATTGAAATGGCATTTTCTTCGTTGATTGACGTCTGTACTTTCTGGCCTGGCTGCTCGTAAATCCCATGTCGGTTCGGTCGTGACTTTCGATCGAGTGCTGGTCGTGCGGAGCCTGTGACTCAGATATATCACTCAGTCAATGTCATTCAAGCAGCACTATGAGCAATTGACATATGTTTGTTATGGCTGGCGCAGCACTGATTTGTTTCATTGTTGCCGCTGCTCTGAGTTAGATAAGTGTTTTACTGTCAACAATTTCCAGTGAATACGAAATACAAAAGCTGTGCCCATACACAATACTTAAGTGTTGGAACATAAACACAAAACACAAGATAAGGAGAATTTTCTTCTTCTATATACATACCTAAGCCTATTTAAAACCAAAAATATTAAATAAAAAAAGGAATTGAACATATTTGGAATAACAAATCATAAGTACAGTGGATTCTTTTTATTAAACGATTGTTGTGATCATCGCTTATTTCGAAAAAATGGCCAACTCAGTCTGTTTTGGACATTTAAATCTGCTACGCTTGTTCCGGAAATACCGTGAGGTCTCCAAGAGGACATTCTGGTTCATGATTCTGTCGAAAGGCTACGTTTGAGTCAATTGACCACACAGAAATGGCTTGAAAGAAAGCGCGAATGTCTAGCACCTATTTTTGACATGATCAAAAATCGACTTATTTCGAAAAAACCTTAGAAAATCGTTTCAAATAGAACCATGTAAAAAAAGGTCGTTTAAAAAAGAAACCAGTATAAACATATGTAGGGTAGATAAGGTCATAATGGCCTCTTTAAGGAAAACGCTTATATAACCATAGAAAACAGCTTTTGTGTTCAGACACTAAAACAGTCTATTTCCTAATTGGCTGAAACTTGAAAAAGTAGATGACGAAGTTTAAAAATGTCTTTAAAATTGTTTGCCGGAAGCTGAAAACCAGGGGCATAATGAGAACCCCCCTGGGGCAGAACAAGCATAAATAATTTGGGCACGATGAGCGTTTTCTGCCGGGGAATCTAGTAGCGAATTCAATTCGATGAAGTCAACTGAATAATAGAGCTCCAACTTGACTTGTTTCACCTGACGATTTGGCCTAGACGCGATGAGTGCGCTCGCAATCGCTACGATTTCTCATGCGTTAAACAGAGAAAACAATAGCCTACACTCCGATTTTACTCCGATTAGCTGTCATTCTTATGAAAATCTGTGTTAGAGTAAAGAGCAAGCCATTTTCGTTTTAGCAGGCCCAAGCCTAATTGGAAGGTGTCGGAGAGATAATCAGAGGCCAAATCGTCAGATGTAAACAAGTCAAGCTGTAGCTCTATAATTCAGTTGACTACATCGAGTTGAATTCGCTACAAGATCATACGGCAGAAAACGCTCATCGTGCCCCGATTGAAAGTGTTCTGTTCACCCCGAGTCAACAAATTTCCGTAAAAACGCGTTTTAAAATTGATTAAAGTGAAAAATAAAAAAAAATAATGATGGTGAAAATTGCTAAACAATGTGTACATGATGTTGGAGTGCGTTAATTATAGATCGAGATGATTTTAATGTCATAAAAGCTTATTTTGTAGTACTCAAAAATCATAATATTTTCGTCACTTGAGAACCTAGCTGTTTTTTTCATATTATTTCTGTAAAGATGATAAGATGATTTTTTTTTTGGTGAAATATTTATACTCTAGGCATTGCAAAACAAATCCTCATAAAAATGTATTTAAGAAAATACGTACTGTTGAAGAACAAAGAAGTGTTTATTTTGCCCCGGGTACTCGTTATGCCCTTATCTCCCTTACAACAATTGAATGTGAAAATGTCTGTTTTTCTTATTTTTCCTGCTTCTATTTATTTATTGTTTGATCAAAATGTTGTAGTTGATTCACAAGAAGAAATTAATAATAAATAAGCTCACGGATTAAAACATTTCTCGCGTGAGCTTCCATTACGTCGTATGAAACAAAATGTAAACAAAGAGTTTTGTTACGAAAAAAATACAAAAACTGACATAAACTAGTCGAAATTTCTTTACACTTAGAATATTTGTAGCCTGGGCAACATATCTAATTTGTAAAATACAATTATAAAAGTTGTTTTGATGGCTTTTGCAGTAGTTTTCATTGAATTCTTAAGATGTTTTATACGACGTAATGAAAGCTCACGCGAGAATTAAATTTTACAAAGTTTAACTCTAAAACTCCAGCGCAAAAAGAGAAAGCTAGAATCAAAACATTTTTTTTTATTATTTCCACTTCAATAACACTGGTTATAAGCGCTGGATAAACCTGCCAACAACTCCAATCAGCTTTGAATTCGGTTAACTCGTTCAACATAAGCACTCCGCAATTCAGGATTTCTCTTAATGAATTAGGAAGGCACTCCTTGATATCAATGAGTGAAATGGAGCCGGTCCAAACGGCTTACCGCCACTTTTCATCAAAAGATGCAGTGAATCCATGCCTGGCACTTTTGGTTCCACTTATTTTGATATCTCTTTTCCAAACCCTATCGTTTTTGATGAGGCATTCGATATTTAGGCTCGCAACTTCAATCGCGCAGATTTTGGCACAAGGAATCGAGTCCTTTCTTAAATCGATTGGACCGATTTCCTCAACTGTACGATTGATTGATTGATAATACTGTGAGAGTATTTTGCACAATTTTGGATGATGTTTTTAAAAAAATCGGTACCCTTGGTGCGACCTCCTCTTCAACCTCTCTGCAACCGATAAGCAAAATATTCTTAATTACCGTGGTGTCACATCACTAGCTGCCTGCTCGAAGGAATTAGAAAGGATCGTGAACGATGTTATTTTTTCAGCCTGATGGAACTGGATCTCTGAAAATCAGCACGGATTTTTCCCTAAACGTTCGGTAACTACGAATATGAAAGTTTTTACATCATATTGCATATCAGAAATGGATGGCGGAAAACAAATTGATGCAATTTATACTGATATTTCAGTTGCATTCGATTCAGTGAATCACGATATTCTCCTGAAAAATTGGAACGTTTGGAATGTTCTGAACGACTATGTGCTTGGATAAAAAGTTATCTAACGAATCGCCGATTAGCTGTCAGAATTGGATCGGCAGTATCTCCTGATTTTATTCCAAAGTCTGGTGTTTGGGCCCTCTGTTATTTACAATGTTCTGTTTTTACATTAATTTGCTTCTTATTGGCTTTGGGGTTCTCCTGTATGAGGACGACATACCAATATTTTTGGTCATAAACATTTTTGCTGATTGTTACGAGTTACAAGGCTTCCTGAACATGGTCGTGAACTGGTGAGCTGATAATTTACTGGTTTTAAGCGTTGCTAAGTGTTGTGCTATTACATTCGGTCGGAGGAAATTTCCATTCATATATGAATACTGAGTGAGTCACTGCAACGTGTGGATCAGATAAAGGATCTTGGAGTTTTATTGGACAGACATATGACATTTAATCACCATTACTTTTTGTTACTTGAGAAGGTCAACAGGATGCTGGGAATCAGTATACGCCTGAGTACAGAATTCATCGATCCCGTCTGCCTGCGAGCTTTATATTGCTGCTTGGTTTGATCAATATTGGAATCTGCAAATCTAGTATGGTGGCCGTTTGAGGCTTTGTGGGTTGCGCGTTTCGAAGCAATTCAACGGCGATTTGTGCCCGTGAACTACCTTGGGAAAACCCGTTAAATCTACCGCCTTATAAACAACGATGTGCTCTACTTGGACTCCATATGTTGGCGGATCGTCGTTCCATTGGTCGATCACTGTTCGTGGCAAAGATCTTGAGAAATGAAATTGACTGCTGTTGGCTGCTTTCCCGTTGTAACATTTATGCTCCAGAACGAACCCTTCGTAATCGAGACTGGCTCTCATTAGAACTACGAATTACGCGCTTTGACCCCCTTCGTTCCGCAAAAATATACTTCCTCCGTTATTATACCTTATTCGATTTTAATGTGTCCATTGCAACTTTCAAACAACGAACAGTTGGGATTTTCGAGCCAAAAAAAGTAATTAAATCAGGCAAGAACGTCTTGCTCAAAAAACAAGCATTCTTTATGTAAAAAACACAAGGGATCGAATGATCTCCACCGCTTTCTGATAAAATGACTCTAAACGTCTCATTTTGCTCGATTTCCCCTGTTTTTTTTTTTTTTGGGTGTAAAGGTAGAAATCCGATTGTAGCAATCCGCCTTGCAACTGAAATGTAATATAAACCATACTTATTTATGTAAGAATGTTGGCCAAATCGATTAGTGTCCTCCAATTTTTATTTTTACTACGAAAAGGTGGCTCATTTTGCCTTTCTTCCCCTAAACTTAAGATTTTTCTAAAGAAAATCATTCAATCAAAGTGTAATCCAACAATTTTTCATCATGAATGATCATTTTTGTTAGATTTATTTATCCTTAAGCTGATCGTGTCACTGTCAATTATCCCCAACTTCCCCTAGCTTGTATAAATTTGTGCATAAATTTCGCGGTAAGAATCGAGCAATTCACATACCAAATGCAAAAACCAAAGGATTCAGTGTAAAATTTGTTGTTGAATCGAATGGTGTATACCGCTTTGTGCTCAGCTTACGAACATAGCCGCAATCACCCCGATTTCCCCTAAAATCGAGAGATATGTTGAAAAAAAAAATCATTCTAACAAATGACAATGAATCAAAATACGCACAAAAATTTTTGAAACAGGTGTAAAATTCATTGCTGAATTGAATGATGTACACCGCTTGGCGTTAAGTGGACGAGAAGAGCCTCAACCACCTTGATTTCCCCTAAATTACTGCAATTTCTTCGTAAAAAACATTATAACAAACGTCAATGCAATTGAAAAGATGCAAAAACATTAAATCAGGTGAAAAATTCATTGCTGAGTCGAATGGAGAACACCGCTTAGCGCTCAATTGACGGGGAAAGCTTTATGTTCCCCAATTTTTCCTAAATTCATTCATAAACTCATACAATGTTTACCAAAAATTCGTGGTAAAAATGTGCAGCATCATGAGAAAGCTTCATCAAAGTTACAAAATCATTAAAACATGTGTAAAACTAACTGTTGAATAAAATAATGGACACCGCTTAATTTCTGTTGATGAATGCAGTGCTAATTGCCTCAATTTCCCCTGAATACTTGCAATGCATTAACAAAATACCTTGAAACATATTTCATGAATTTAGGGGAATTGGGTCGATAGAGGCTCTTCTCATCAACTGAGCGCTGAACAGCACTCATCATACACTATAACAGAAAGTTTTACACCTGATTCCATGTTTTTACCTCCTGTTCTTTTGCCTTTTCTTTTAGAAAAAATGATTTCTGGAACATATCGTATGAATTAAGAGGAAAAAGGGACAATTCAGGCTTTCTCCGTCATCAAAACGTTAAGCGGTTTATTAGGTCCTATTTAAAATTAATTTGATGCATGATTCAATCAGTTGTGTGCATTTTCTGACGCATTTTTAATTGTAATAAAGGTTTTTTCTAAGTATATGGTATGACTGCAGGGGAAATTGGGGCAATTGGGATTGCCCTCATTAACTGAGTTCTAAACGATGCTTATCATTAAATTAAACAGTAAGTGTTACACCTGATTTTATTTTTTTTAACGTTTGCTTTCTTATTTGGATGTTTAAAATAATTCTGCATGAATTTATGAATGAATTTAGGGGATACGTGAACTGAATGCTAAGCGGTGTTGATTATTCAATTAAGCAATAAGTTTGAAATCCGATTCAATCAGTTTTGTGCATTTTATGAGGCTTTCTCATTTGTGAGTACGATTTTTGGTACATATCACCTGATTTTTAGGGGAGATTGGGGTGAATGAGGCTCTTCTCGTCCACTTACCGCTAAGCGGTGTACACCATTCGATTCAACTATTAATTTTACATGTGTTTCATTCATTTTTGTGCATTTTATAATGCATTGTCATTTGTTAGATTGATTTTTTTTCTCAATATATTGAATATATTATGAGTTTTTCATGATTTTTAAACTTTGCTCAACATCTCAACGCAATAATTTCTTACGGAAATTCAAATCCGCAAAAATCACCGTTCATAGAAAAAAAAATTGTGAAATAGGCACAGAAAAAATCGCTATGGTTCAGCTCCATAAATTCTTGAAATGGAAGTGATGACGAAAAATCCATCGCATAGATTTGAACAAAAATGGGTTTTATCAGAAAACGGTTTAAATCTTTTTACGAACCATAGAAAGACTAAAAAAAATTTCGTTTTTAATCAATAAAAGTTAAGCAAAGAATGTTTCCTTGAGTGAAAAAGAATATTCGTTAAACAATTCAAATCATTTAAAACATTTCTATTTTTGAAAAATGATCAAGAATAATGGTGAACCTATACAATTTCTGCTGTTTGAATCACCTTAAATTAAAACAATATTTTCGCAAGTACATAAATTCGTTTTATTCATCCTTTTTCACTTTTGTTTTTGTCAAATATTTGTCGTTATTAAACATTGCGTAAAGCTCTTCAAACTATTATTACTAAAATTACCTTCCGAAAGAATTTCAAATTTAAAGTGGTCCGATTCTTCAAAAGGTTGCTCACCCCTTGTTAAGATAATGGCCAGAAAATTGTAAGTTTTAACTAAAACTTTCAATGAAGATTGAATTTTTGAAGAAAATATAATTTAAGTGTCCACTGACGAGGAGCGAATGCTAGAGTAGGTCAGAACGTCTGGACAACAGGTAAATTTTGTTTTTTTTTTATATCAAAACTTGACGAAAAAAATCGTTAAAATCCAAGAGTAAAGCTAAATTAGAACTAGGATTAATCGTACGCCGCGCTAAGTACTCTACTGTTCACTTGTCGGTTCTGTTTTTGAGTATAATATTCAAATTTTGCACTTTTATTCAGAGGCTGCTAGAATCTGTCCAGAACCGTTTCCTACGATATGCACTTCCGCGAGCGAACCACAACAGTTTCTCCCTCACGACGGTTGACGCGGAATCCTGAAAATCAAATCAATCGGATCTCGCGTATTACTTCTCCAGCGTATAGGTATTCATTTTTGATATTTTATCTGGAAACATCGACAGTACCAATCTTACCGAAATGATACCATTCCATGCTCCTTCGGATGCACTACGCAATTATGAACCATTAAGGATGATGAATTACGAAAAAAAAACAATAATTTAATAACCCCTTTGATATTTCTTGTAAACTATTAAAGCTTTTACCGTAGAACAGGAACAATTACTAATAAATAAAATAAATAATCAGCAATAAAAGCTATTTTGAAGCGAAAATGAATCATAAACTTAACCCACGATAACGGTTACGGAGCAAATTCTTAAACGATTATTTGTTTCTGTATGTAACATACGTGCATGGATTTCCCGCAGTTTCTGCTTAAGTATGTGCTTAGATGCATTCTTACCCCATGGCTTCGTATGAACTTTTATGGAATGAATGTATTGCGTGTGTTGATGTGGATATATTTTTGAAGAACGTGTCAATCATGCGGGCTAGTTTACTTAAATATTTTTCGTCTTGGACGTATTAATCATTGTCCCAATACTTTCTGCTTCATTCCAAGACGAAGTATATGCTGGTCTACGGATCCGAAACCGACCGAACCCGCTTGTCCAGAAACAAGGTTACGATCGACAGCGACGAGCTAAAGTTAGTCGGAGACTATGTCCATCTTGGCTCACTGGTAAGCGCAGACAATGAAACCAGCTGCGAGATCCAGCGGCGAATGATCAGCGGAAGTCGTGCCTACTATGGACTCCATTAGAAAACTTAGACCTCGCACGAAGTGTAACCTGTACATGACGGCCCTTACGATGGTTGTTATCTACGGGCCCGATACATGGATATTGCTCGAGAAGGACCTGCGTACACTCAGAGTATTCAAGCGACAAGTGGCGTGCATCTTTGGCGGCGTGCATGAGAACGGAGTGTGGAGGCGAAGGATGAACTACGAGCTCGCGCGACTCTACGGTGAATCCAGTATCCAGAAGGTGGTGAAGGCTCGACGGGTACGCTGAGCAGGACATGTTGCAACACAGCAAGCATTCTTGTACCTTTTTTCTTACGCTGTTTTGATAAGCGTTCAATATACATTATAGAATGATCTTTTGAAAGTTAAAAAATCAGCATTTATTTACCAAAGTGTACTCAATATATGTACATACATGAATTTCATTTCAAGCGACGAAAACTACATCAATAGGCGTTATCCGACACCTTATTCGTACCTATCGGAAGAATGCAAAATAGCGCAAGATTATGCTCTCATAGCCTTCAATTCGTTGCCAGCGACAATACACCAGATCTCTTATTGGTCAATATGACTCAATTCCTATCTGGTTTTCAGCCATCTGGATGCACTGCTGGTTTGCAGAGAGAACATAACGATGATTTTCTCACTTGAAGCTCGCGCGTGAGCAAAATCATTTCAAAATTTACAATCATGACGGACTTTCTATCATATCCGATTACAACTGACTTCAGACGACATTTTCTACGATCTATTCACAATTGCGATTCGCAACACCATTGTAAACGACTTGAATTATCATTTCTGATACGTTTGCATGTTTGCTGAGGAGACGACTGTCCTGCAAAACTGGTGTTCGCTACCAATCCGCTAGGAACTAAGCGAGCGGGGCGTACCGAGCGAGGTGATAAGACCAAGTGCAGCGTGATCTGACGAATGTGGGCTGTCCGAGAAATTGAAGAACGGTTGCTATGGACCGAGTGAATTGGAGGAATTATGTTCATCAAGTTATGCCGTGAGACGCAATACTATGAACATAAATTGATTCTTTCAGGAGTAGAACTGATAGAAAAAAGCTTCAATACAACAGGGATAAAAAACGAAATATGGTATACCTATTTCTTTCCTAACGATCATTACGATCATTGAGACGTGGTTCGAATAAACCTCACATGATAATTAGCATGACAATCGCAAAGATAAAGTCATTCCTTTTGATTACCACCAGAGTGGAAGAGAGGTATATAAAAATACTCTATGTATAAGTATTTTACAACCCACTTCATTCCTGAATCAACTATTCAAAGCTCTCTGTAGTACTTAGCCGCACTTGTGGCAACCAACAACACAAATACTTCACTTGCAGCAGCCAGCAGATCGTTTCTCGGAATCTAGAGACACAGACACCATAAATCAATTGGCAGATAATGGTCCATAAAGTGCCGTACCTACTCGGCTTTGCAGCACCGATGTGATGTGTGTGGAGCTTCGGCTCTTCGTGCGTTGCCTTTGCTTTTGCCTGAGCATCATAGTTGGATTGTTTGCTTCGGAATCGCTCTCACTAATGTGCCGAAAGTGCTATGGGTATTTGGTCGTGTGAAAAGATCAACCATATCGGAGATTCACTACTCTAACACTTCTCGTTCGCTATGGATTTTACTGCTGCTTTAAATGTTTTGTTTTCCTCGTTAGGTTTTTTTTTCGTCTCTCGGATTACCCCATGGATCTCGGTAACCTTCACTGCCTGCCGGATTGCTTTCAAAGAGCATAATCCAATCACACTTGTGTGAGAGGATTTTTGTTTTCACTACCCATTATTTCACACCGCTTTCCTCCGACCAATGGAACCTACCTAACCTGGGATTTGTTCGAAAAAGTCCGTACTTTATGACACCGGTGCGGTGGCGCATATACAGATGTTCCGAGCCAGAGGTATTTCGAAAGAATGACGAATAATGCCGCTCGAGAGAACCCCGAAAAGGTCACACGAGCCAATTATTATGAATGGATATTTCATTCCGGATCGACCAAGATGATGGCCTGGATCCCAAAAGGCGAAAGAAAGGTACGACAGAAAAAGGCAATACGCAAGCGATTCGACCAACCCGACCGGCTGCTGTCATGTCACATTCGTTCGCCCTCGTCGTGTCGGAGTTTCGTCCCGTTTCTGATGCCTAGCTAGGGCTGGCTGCTGATGGTCTTTCGTATTTTTCTCTCCAACAAACCGGGGCTCATTTTTCATTCACTGATGCCGGTCCAGAGGCTGCTGCAGCATCCGTCGTTTGCACTGTGTTCCAGTTCCAGCATCAAAATCACGATATAGACGAAAGGTGCGACGACACACCGAAGGTGGTGGCGGAATGTGCCGAGGATTTTTGTGCTTTTTTCAGTTCGAGTTCAGTTGGATTTTCGACCGTGTTTTTGTGCACGCTTGGACTCCATTCTAAATTTGGGATGCTGCGGAGTCGTTCGGCTCGTTCCCATTCGTTCCGCTCGTTCTTTTTTTTGTTTTGGGTCCACGACAGAGGCAGAGAGAGGATGAAATAAAAACAACACAAAAAAAAAAAAACCGGTGGCAATCCTTCCAATCCGATGGATTGTGGGTGGGGTTGATGGTTGACTAAAAGGAGTGCGATTTGTTAGATTTTACTTTATTCTTTTTTGATATTTTTCTCTTTCGTATTTTTAGACTGGAATCATAAATCAGGTACTTAAAACCAAGGATGGATATATATTAGGCCATTCATGCACTAAGCCACTTCGAAAGTTTCTTCATCATTTCAATCAAAAATACGAGCAAGCGTTTAGTAATCGTTGTTCTTGTCTGAAGCTTATACGTATATGAACATTCATTTGATCAACTCAAAAATAATCAAATAGCTATTTGCATTTATTATCAGAAAAACGCCAGTTTTTGTTGTCTTATTTTAGTTTCTATAATTTTAGGGATATACAATCAATATCTTGAACAGAATGCTTTTACCCTCATCCGAGTGTCATTTTGACACTATTGCAAGTTTGAAGGCTTGTAACTTTTTTCGGAAGCTTCAAAATACAAAAATTTCTTCGGGGTCCCTAAATAAATTAAAAAGTTCTTTAATATTGTATCTTTACTTTTTTTATGGACGAACCCTGGAAGCCTGGACAAAAAAACTCCCTTTTCCGACTTAGAGTGTCAATTTGACACTCCAAAAGTAAAATCTATCTAAGTCGTTTGAATTATTATGAATTTCATATAAAACTTATATCAATAGAAACCTGGTAATGTCAGTAAAATATGTTTTGAACATTATATATAGCTAAAGCTTATAGTTTTCTCGTTATTCAGAATGAAATAAAAAAAATCCGAAAAAACATGCCTCATGAAAACTGCTGTAGATTATATGCATATGCTTATGCATATGAAAACTGAAGTTAATGTCTACATCATGAAGCCAAGAAATATTTTTTCAATTTTTTTTAACGAAATGGTCGCAAAAAGTTCAAAAAAGTGGTCTGAAAAATCTACTTTTCATTCGATTGCTTGTAAATAGTGTTTGAGAGATGGTAGAGTTTTTGAAAAAATATGACTATAAAATCTATTAAAATTCTAACAATTTGCTGCCTTTAGATTCGTACGTTTCTTGGTAGGAAATTTTCTATTGATAGTTCACGTTTGCTTGTCACGACACGCATCATTATTTCGTCTGTCGGCTTGGCTCTCTGCCCAAATCACCACCCCTCGTACTTACTCGGAGTGCAAACAAACACGTTTTGCTCGACGCGCTGCTTGTGGTTCTAGAAATGCAGGAATTATTTTACGTTTATTATTTTCATATTTTTGTGAAATCTCACAGCGTGAATTGTTGGACCTTACTAGAATGTAGATTAATTGTGCTTTCCAATGAATATGTATTCATTGGAAAGCACAATTAATCTACATTACTTTACATTACTTTTGATTGATCCAAACAAAGTAAAAGCACTGAAAATCCGGGTACAACCTAACGGTGGAACACAAAAACAGATGAAATTTCAATTTGTAAAAAAATCGCGCAAAGTAGTGAACTTTGAAAAACTCCAGTAAATTCAATTTTTGTTGCATGGAAAATCTAAAGACAGCAAAATGTTAGAATTTTAATAGATTTTGTAGTCATATCTTTTCAAAAACTATACCATTGCTCAAACAGTATTTACAAGCAATCGAATGAAAAGTAGTTTTTTCAGACCACTTTTTTGAACTTTTTGCGACCATTTCAATAACCAAAAAATTAAAAAAATATTTCTTGGCTTCATGATGTAGACAATAACTTCAGCTTTCATATGCATAAGACAAATATGGCATGTTTTTTCAATTTTTTTCTTTCATGCTGAATAACGAGAATACTAGTAGCTTTAGCTATATAAAATATTCTAAACATATTTCACTGACATCACAAAGTTTCTATTGATATAAGTTTTGTTTAGATCGGTTGAACGTGCCAAAAGTTATAATGATTTTAGCTTGTAGTGTCAAATTGACACTCCTAGTGCTGATTAGGGTAATGAAATCTGATGCGGATGAGGGTTAAATCATGGGTGGCCAACATATTCAGCCAGGCAGCGGGCCAGATTTTAAAAATGAGAATTTTCTGCGGGGCAAAAAATTGTGTTCATGTCATTTTTTTATAAAAACACATTGAAAAGTTGTAAAAACATCCATATTTATTGGAAAATCGTTGTTATTTCTACAGATTTTGAAATCTAACAATTAATCATCTAATAACATCTTCCAGCATTCAATGAACTATGTTTACTTAAAAAAAATTCAATAGTTTAGAAACAAATAAGCAATTCCGAAAATTATGTTTCAACTTTGATGATCTTTGAATTTGTTACTAGTCATCCGATTTGAGTGTCGAGTAACTCTACCTTATTTCAGTTAATTTCAAAATATAAACGCAATTTCGAAACGTCATTCAGTGCTATTTTAGCTATGAGTCGATAAAGACCTAAAAAGTGCGCTGAAATTCGAGTGTTTTACATTGAATTCGATCGTTCAGTTGTGAAAACTGTGCATGCTTACCGTTAAAATCATTGTCTCAAAAAATGGTGATTTGAACTGCCCTCCTCGTTCTCAGAATTTAGCGGTACCACTTTTTTTTTCTGTGAAAATATTTCAAAAGTAAAATTTACACCAGCACACCAAAAACATTTACGAACTTCAAGCTAGTATATGATCTAAAATCAGTGCTGAAATAACTAGGTACTATGAAGCCCGAAATTCTGGCCAATGGTAGAATGCCCACCAAAGAGCTGCTTTTTGCTTATCAATTGGGGATGGGCATAAATTCGACGTTGAATTCTAAATCTTGTTTGAAATAAATCGCATAAAATATTCTGACAGAAGCTTGTTTATTTTTGGAAATCGGCTGAAAATTTGCATACATCCTTATGGCACACTCTGTATGTTTTATAAAACTTTTCCAGAGAAACCTGATGACATTTTTCATCAACCCTCATAACCCGAACCCAATCATTATTTAAACTTTCTTTTTGCGCAAAATTTTTAAAAATGTGTTAATATGAATTGCTAAAATTAATGAAAATTGTTTAACAAGCAGTTGTCAAAAGGAATAGATCAAATATCTTTAAAAACATGAGAAAACTGAAAATGGACCTATTTTTCTAAAAATAATCATTTTTGTTGCCTTAGAAACTATCGGTCCATGTGTTTTTCGTTTTAAAAAAATTATTGGCAGAATGATTTTGATGTTAAAAAAGTGTTTGACATTCAAGATTGCTTTTTTTGAGAAAAAAAAAGATCCTAAGTAAGGAATCAAAACGAAACATATACCCCGTCTGCAGGCGGAGTTGAGAAAGAAATCTTTTAAAAATAAAGCTATGAGTCAGTCGAAATATTTTTTAAACTATAACGATATATTCATTGAATTGTGCAAAAACCATAATCGAAGAAATACTGAAAGTTAAGTTTCTTAGCCCCTGTGGCTGTGCACTTGATGATAAGTTTGTCAAAATTTGTTCCTCATCTTTCAAGTTGATCTTAGAATAAAAGTTGTAATGTGTAAGCTGCCCTAAATTTTTCAGCGCAAAAATAGCTTGGCTTTCAGGGCGTTAACTGGGCATCACAGCACCTTGCATTTATAATAATACTTCCAAACAGCTAAAATTTACGGAAAATAGTGTTATAAGGTATATTAAAAGCAGACTATGCTTTTCAAAATCTTTAAATCCAATATCAGCTCAAAGTATTAATCATTTTTGTTATGTCTAACTTTTAGGTCAATCTGTGGAATTAATTGAAGCATTTAACAACTTCCACGGATTTTCAAGACTAATGGAGCAAATTTTTACTGGCTCCAAAACAACGATTCACTGATCCAAATTTCTAAGAAGTGCGTTTTAATAAGGAGTTCACTCACATACATATTTTGAACTTGCTCTATTTTGTAAGTATAGTTCTCGTTGCATAACATTGAAGCTGACCATTCTTTAAATCAATATTTGGTAACAGAAAACCAAAGATCAAAAATCCACTGGTTTCAAAAATGTTTTTTTTTAAATAGCATTTTATTGCTTTATTAATTATGCGATTGGTGATAATTGAACAAACAAAATTTGTTCAAACTATCAAGGTTTGAAAGAATTGCATATTAAAGCAATGAAGGGAATTCAAATGACTTATAAGCTACGAGTTCAAAACATTTCTTGTACTGTCCGGAAAACCTAAGTTGAGAATTTTTAATTATAAAGAAATGGGACAGATACAAATACGTGGATCTAAAAACCACTTGCTTTATCGAAATACTTTCTATGAATGGCATGAAGGTTATACTATCTATGATAATTCATGAAAAAAAAAATTTCGATTTTTTTAATAAAAAAATATCTTGGTATCTCCCATCGGCCAGCGTACACTTCTTTCAGTCATGATATTGATAATTTTTTCCTACTTGTACTTCGTCAAATCTATATTCTTGGTGGTTGTATCCTCCTGCTTCAATTTCCGCTTTTTTTTTGGGCCAAAACTTCTCTTTTGAAAGAAAATGAGGGCAATTTGGTGGATTCAGCTGTTTCGAAAGCCGTTTCGAAACTCCTCCCCCCCCATGAGGATCCCAAAATGCAAGTGAGGTTTTCCACTCTACTCTCAAATTGTAAATTCAGAACCAAATTATGATAATAGAGTAAGGTTAATCAAGAGTGATAGTCTAGACTAAAAACTTATGCCAAAACCTCAAAAACCTATTCCAAGTTCAAAGTTCTGCTACATTTTTTTTTCAAGAAAGCCACCGCCCGTGGCGTAGAGGATAGCCTTCAAGTCTTCTAAGCCAGAGGGTATGAGATCGAATCCCGGTCACGGCATACATAGTACACTTTCGGTGGGTTGGTGGTTTTAGCATTCGGAAGATGCTAGCCATCATATCCTCGAAAGATGTACGCTTAGAGTTAAGAAAAAAGGAATCTCTTCTCAATTGTTCATAGTAAATCAGGTCATAATATAGAATTTTAAATAGAATTCAACTTTTTTCGGAGGTTCTGATTCCATAACTCTATAACCAAAATTGATTTCCAATTTTCATATTTTGGATTGTGTATCCAGTTCAGAATTCTTGATTTTCAGTTTGAATAGTCTTTTTTTTTATTTTGGGTTCGAATAATCATAAGAAATGAGAAATGAAAAGTTGCTTTGAAATTTTGGTTCAAATTTGATTTTGCATTTCATATAAAATTTCTATCATGTTCTTCGAGATCATATACATTTTCAATACAGTCCCCCCACAATCATTAGTCAGTTAACGTATCCTTTCACCATAAAATGTTCGTTTATTCGGGTGTTAGTTTACCAAATATCAAGTTTTGCATGAATTTCAATCATTAAATACTTCCTCTTTGATTTCAAATATGTTATTATTTTCAGTTTTGTTAAAAAATAACATAAATTACAAAAACAATCAACGTTTTTCAAAACCACAATTATGGGTCAATAGTGTAGCTTATAACAATTACTAGTCAAATTGCCCACAATTATTAGTCACATAGAAGCCCATGGCAACACCCAAATATCAGCATGAAAATCAACAAGTTTCTGGCAAACATTCAGGGGCATTCTTCGCTGGTATACATTCAAGGGGCAATTGGGTTGGGCTAGCAACCAAGAAATGTTTTGTTTTGCTTGAAAAAAAGTGACCCATGATTGTGTGGAACTTGGTGGATTCTGTAACAATTACGGGTCACTTTAATTTTGCCAAATAATATTGAATTCGCGCATTTTATTCTCTCAGTTTAATTTGGAAAATGTAACCTCGTCCTTTGTGCTGATATGGAACCAAATCATTTGGTTGGAGTCTTTGAAATACCCGCAACAGGGATTTAACGGTTTAAGATGTCAACCTTATAGCATTGGAATTTCATGCGATAGTTCGACAGCTAACAGTTCACCTATGATAAAAACTATTCAAACAGCAGTTTTACTGTTATCAAACGCACAAATAATATTTTTAATGCATTTTGATGATATTCGATTAACTAAAATTAATAATATGCAATAATTTCTTTTAGTTTGGTAGATATCAGCAGTTCTTATGATCGGTGACTAATAATTGTGTGTGACCCATGATTGTGGGGGGACTGTATTTTGATAAGAGCAAGTTCACTGGTGTTGGGAAAAAGTGGAAGAAATTTTGACATTTTGAAAATTTTGCCATGCAAATATGTTTTCAAGGTCTTTGGGCGTTGTATTTTTTTACAGCACTGTTTCTATTTCAGCTGTATGTGATAGAAATATTGCTATTTTTGCATCACAGCATGCGAAATAACAACACGTGTTGTAATAAACTTGAAGGCGACAGATCTTGAAAATGTTTTTGCATGGCATAATTTTCAAAATGTGCTAAAAGTTTCCAAATTTCTACCACTTTTTCCCAACACCAGTGAACTTGCTCTAATAGTTTCCCGAATATGAAAAAAAAAGAAAAATTTTATTTCAAATTCAAATTTGAAGTTCTTTAACTTAATTCTTGCACTAAATTCATTTGGTGTATGGGGTCGACTGAATGCAATGTTTTTGCCATGAGAAATCCGGCTTACAGTCTTTTTTTTTAAGCAAATACGATTTATGTTTTTATTATTCCAACGTTTCGATCCGTTTCGATCTTCTTCGGGAACTGAGAATGCATTTTTATAAAGAATTTTGCCGATTACTAATATAAAAAATTTAACCTAAAAAGTTTCGTTTTCTTATTGAGGTCGACTCGGCTGGTCGTTTGACCTTAACAAGAAAACGAAACCTTTTAGGTAAATTTTGTATATTTGTAATCGTTGTTGGAAACGTTGGATTTATTAAAACAAACTCGTTTTTTCTTTGAAAAAGACTGCAAGCCGGAATTCCCATATGAAAAATACACTAAATTCAAACATTTAAACTATCGAAATTGCAATCCCGAATTGAAAACTCAGATTAAGATAATATTTTATCATATAAATCATATAAAAAGAGTTAGATTAAACCTGAACTAAAGAATTTAAATAATAGTTCCATGAACAATGGCTCTAAAACTTGGCTCATAAAGTTTAGATCTGGAATGAAATTCGGAAATCGTATTTTTTGTACATTTCACAAATCGTATGGAAATTTAGATGCAGATTCATAGCGCAATTTTTGAATTCAAGTTTCTTATTCAGATTAAGAATGCAGATTCAAAATAAGAAAAAGATTGAGCTTGTAAATAAATTTTACAAGCAACATAAATTGTTGAGGAATACACGAGATCAGTTCAAGAGATAGTTTGTTAACACAATTTCGCTGAAAATCACAAGTAAAAAGTAGAATTTGAGATTTTTGTTGTATGTGAAAAACCCAAATTTTATTTTAAAAATTCATCCACAAGATTTTTATTATGGAATTGATTCTTTATTAAAAACATTTGCCGTTATTTAAAAAAAAACATGTGCCTGATCTTCCCCTGAAAAGTCTGCATAAAATTATATATTTTTGTCATTTAATAATTATTATCACATAAAGTACACATAAATTCTGTAATTTATATTTCAGAAACCAATTGACAAAATTTTGCTTATTTAATTTTGAGGCAATTTTCAAACTTTATTATTAATTTGGATTAATTTTGCATCAAGCAAATTTGATCTGAAAATCTGAAGATTTTTATCTCTTACATTTTTTTTTTCATCAAAGGTTAAAATCTTTGAATTTTTAAAATAGTTTGGAATAATGGGCTTTTTGATTTGAGTATAGAACAAGTTTTTTTTAAGAAACGGAAGGCTCTTCTAAAAAAAGCTTATTTTCAAAATTTCAATCTTTCAAGTTTGACCTATCAGATTCTGGAACAAATTCAAAGATTTTAACCGACGATAAAAGCGAATTCAGCTCACCTTTGAGGTTTAGGACCTATTTTCAAAAGTTAGGATTAAATACGAAAACTTTTAAAGTAAAAGTACTTGAAATTGTAGAATAATATAGTTACAAACATAGTTTGGTTTGTTTTAATATTTTTTTGTAATCGTGTATTGTTGGGCAAAAAATCATAAGTTAACTCAGTCGTCAACCCCCCCATGAGTTGTTCTTCCTACGGCCCTGAAAGAAATTGTCCCTTTTTTAAATGGACTAAACTTATGCGCAAATTCGATGATTCTACGGTAACTGTTTGATTCTATGCTCGCCTACACACGATACAAACATATTTCGCGCGAACACTGACCATGGCAGATGAAAACAGCAACTTAAACAAAAAAAAAAAATCTACCCCGGCTGAGGCCGAATAAATGGTATGAAATTTGTACAAGCAGCACCATACACTATACCACACAAAGGTTATCTGCACAAATAATTGTTATTCCAACCGATTTGACTCAAAACGACTGCGCGCTCATTCAAGATGAGCATTTAATACACGGTTCATATCGTATGCACAGCGACAGAATTTCATCGCATTTGTACAAATGTGGTGTAATAAACGGCCAACCCGCTTTAAGGAAAGGGCGAATCATATTATGTGGGCCGCAACATTCGGTTGATTTATCCTCTAATTCTCAACAGTATTTTTCTGTTCATTGGGTCGGACTTTGAATGTACGACTAGTTTGACCAATATAAAAACCAGGGTATCTGTCTTTTAGCGAGACTAGGCGATCCTTGAGAGTGTTTCCACTTTCGTATGCAGTTTTAAAACCATGCGGCGTAGGTCAGCCGGAAGTACTTTATTTCCCAGAAATATTTCCCAAAAAGAATCAATCATTTACCAGACTTTTGCCCACGACGAACCAATCCCTGGAAAAAAATTTGCCCAGAATGCAATGGGGAATGGGGAAATTTTTTTCCCCAGACAAACCAAATCCCAAAAATATTTTAATCCGATGAATCATTTTCCAGAATTCTACTCCCCAAATTTGGATAATTTTTTGAAAAGTCTAATATTAATTAAAAAATCAGATTTAAATGGATTTCTATTTTCGATTGAAATTTAAATTTTTTTACTATAAAAAATTAGATTCTTGACTCCGTTTCAGAGTGCCAAAAATTAACTTTTTACTCACCCCTCGCGTAGAAATTATAACAGTTTCATTTGATTACGAACTACTGGAAAGAGGTCGGCAAAAAAAACGGTACCTGCGATACCCTCTTGCCAAATGAACTTTTGCATAAAGTTCTCGAATACAGGACAAACAAGTTCAAGCTGCTGCATCATAGTTACATCTACCACATGGATTGGAATAAATTGTAACATAGAACTTAAAAGAAAAAATGAACTTTTTCCCTTCAGACGATGTGCTACTGACAATATGCTCAAAGGCGGAATCAAGATGGCGACCGAAAATGCAGAAGTTCTGAGCACAATCATTAACCAGACGCTTGTAGAGTGAAGTCACACGATTTAAATTAAATTTTTATAACAAAAGCTTCTGAAGGGACCGAAAGACCGGGAAAAATAATCAGGATGTGTGCTGCTAGTTATTCAACTGAGGTTTGTTTTTTTTTTGTCATTCTCCATCACTATTATTTAAAATTAAACTCATTGAAATGGATTTTAAAAACATTTTCCTTAAAATTGAACATTTTTTTCCTCGTTCAATAAAATAATTCAAATTTTTGTCTATCATGAAATACTGATTCTAATTTGTTAAAATTACAGGTACCTAATGTACGTATTACGTTTTCCCCTTATTTTGTATTATGCTCATTGGCAAACCTATCCTCATTCGTGAAATTATTATTCTGTTGATATTTACGGTTTCGGCGGATCCTTAGCAGCTCCCACATTGCTGCCGATTGCAACAGAACCAAAACAATGTTTGTTTTGGTTATACACTTGCTTTGGGCAATTTGCGCAATTGATGAATGCTGAGAACAATAGGTTGATGATGATGTACACGGTACAAATATCATCATCGAACACGCAACCAGATGCTAACTCATATTGTGATTAGCAGTACACTGCAGTGTTGCCAGATATTCTGGGTGTAAGTGTCAATTTACTCATTGAGAAATGAGTACTTTCCCGGTCAGGGAATCCAAGTGTGAATAGTGACAAATAAGTTATCGCTAATGATACAAGTAACTTTATGACGAGTAGACGAAGAATGAGAATAAAGATCAACTCTATTCCACCACTGAAACCTGCGTTTTCAACAGATTCAAAGGTCAGTATTTTTGGCATAATTTACAACTCTCTCGATATGTCATCAACTCAAGTAGCTAATATATTTGTTTAGTAATCAAAGCTGCTAATCGATATTCAAATATGGAAATTAGAAAAAAAAACAACATAAGTTACTTACAGGTATGCAGACAATCGTTGATGGTTGTAGCCTCAATGAAATATCCATTACAGAGGGAGCAAATTAGGCTATCATTAAAATCCTTAACTTTGCGCCTATTGCTCCGGCTTATCTGCGACACCGTCACCATGTTGCTGTGGGTTCTGCTGTTATCCGTAGCAGTTGTCGAAGTCGCCGTATTATTGGTGGCCGATTCCACCAAAGTTAGCGATCCTCCGCCAGTGCCAGTGCTATGCATGGTCGGTCGAAGGATTTGGCCACAAACACTGGAGCGGTGTTTAGGAAGGGAGTGGTGCGCAAGTCCACTGCCAATGTGCGCGCTCACACACGAGTGTTTACTTTTCAACCTCAGCTGACTGAATGTCGTCGGCCGCTAATTGCATCGTGTTTTCTGCAAAAGACAACAAGAGACAAGACGAGAAATCCATATTTAGTATTGGGAAGAAAGGAATCACGCGGTGGTAAATATTGTGCTTAATTAAAACGGTGGTAATTCTCGGGAAACATAAAAATTTAATGAATGTGCAATAAAAGATTCATGGGGAAGAGGGAGAGAGGATTTGAGGATCGATATGGTCAACAACAGGAGACATTACCAGAACGGGGGAAAACATTCGCAAATCAAAACATCGCTCGTGCGACTGAAAGTTGAAAACACAGCAGCAGCGCCTGAAGCATTCCATATCACATCATTATACTACCACACGAGTGAGGGAAAGAATTGCGAAACACATCACTAATACACTAGAGCTTCTTATTTTTCTTTATCGCTTCACCGTAGCCGGCTTTCTCTTTGCTTCTTCTTGGTTTGCATCCAACACACAGCCTCAATTTCTTTGATCGTGATCCGTTTTGTTGTTGCTGCAGCTACAATTATCGAAACGTGCGGTGTAAATATTGGTCGTGTGCGGGTCGTTGTAACAAGCTACTGGTAGCACACTCGTAGTAGGTTGTACTCCAAAAAAAAAATGAATAAACACAGCTGAATAAAACACCCTCTTCAGCCCTTTCCTTGCGTAGTATTTTCCTTTTATTGCCACTCTGACGACAATCGCTTTGCGTGATACTGAGCTCACTCGCGGATGACCGCCCGACCACTGCCCCGTTTGCCCTTGTTTTCCCTCGGCACACGAACACACACAGCAACTTGCTGGCCCACTGCACCACACCACACTAATACACCACCAGCTTCTACCACCCACTGCCTCACAGCACCCAGGCTGAAGCGACACCAAAACAAACTTGTGCCTGCCTGATGCGCGAATTGAATTGCCAGCAAACAGCCGCAGCACAGTCGCTGCAACCTAGCACACAGCACTACCCCAGCAGAAGAAAAAAAACAAGTGTGGCACTTTTCTCCTCACCAAACTCACAGCACACACCGAATCCAACACCGGACGATCCGCGCGGCTCGCGATTCTACTTCAACCGTCCAAAAGCGGCGATTTTCTTCCGTCCATCCGATGGGTTGTTGCGCCTGTGTGCGCCGCCGGAATACTACTGACTGACTGTCTGACGACGACGAGACGACCGAGTGCTACTATCTCCTCTATGCTCTACGCCTGGCTGACTGCCTGCCTGGGCCGTGGCTCGACGTCGATGGGTGGTGGCGGGCGCGTTTACTCTCGGTTCCGAAATCCACCCGACGACGACGACGACGACATCGACGACGTCCCTATAGCTATGGATAGATAGGCATGGAACGACGACGACGTCGAAGACGGGCGAAGAGTTTGCTCACCATCACGTTATAGGCCATCGGCGTCCCGCAGCCCTCGCCGACGCCACCCATCAACAGGCCAACGACACCGACGCTCCCTTGCGCCCGTTATTCGGCCGCTTGGGTGTGTGGGTGGGGAGGAGAAAATGGAAAATCTAGGGTCGTGTCGCTTGTTTTGGCAGTTGTCTATTATGCACTGATTTCTAATGAAGTTACCACCAAGGATTCTTTAGATTTACCTTTTCATTTTCTAAAGTTCATAAACTTTATGGGTAACTGGATTTTCGGAGTGAGTAATTGATTTAATGATAATTGACCACTAACATAGTTTTCAATTTAATGAAGAGATCAATCACCGTAATTTAGGTTTATTACTCAATTTATCGGCCATATCGGCGAAAAGTGATGTCCTTTTACTATAAATTAGTATATCATTTTTCAGATAAGCTCCCGTCAACTAAGAAACGGATCTATCGACGTGTAGCTTTCTCAGTTTGTTATCATCGCGTTCGTTACAACCGAGGTTTGGTCTGTATCACTTGAAAGTAGTTGACCCGTGCCAAACAAATATTTGGTAGATGATAATTCTTCTAATAAAATTCTACCCGCTCATTTTTACTTATAATGATACCAGTTTGAATCTCGATTCTTGAACAATCCCTATCCGATTCTGGATCTTGACCTTAGTTCCTGATCCTAAATCCTTGATCTTGTCCCTGGACCATAATCCTGATCCAGCTTCTAACTCTGACAGCGGTCTCGTATTTTGAAGCTTCATTCTGTTATTGATTCTAAATCTGATAATGATCTTTTTGATCCTGATCTTCATAAGCCAAAGGGATATAAGTGCAAAAATGATCGATTTTTAATTTAATAATGCCAAACGGTTCATCGTATTTAAACTACATTTGGTAAGTTTATCACATTTTGAGAATTTAATTGCAATCTTTTACGTTTAATAAAAATAAATTTTTCAATTTTTGTGGATAATGGACAAACACAACAACTTAAAAATGTGTTTTCTCAAAATAATCTTAAATTTTTTTATACCCATTTGGCTCAAAGGGCCTCTTTCGAATTCGATCGTTCACTTTTTGAACCTTAAGCAAGCCAAACATCACACCACTTTTGTACAAATGCGATGAAATTGTATGAAATTTGGTCACTGTGAATAAGGTTTGCATTGTGTATGGCACTGCTTGGATGAGCGCGCATACGGTTTGGCTAAAATCGGTAGGGATCGAAACTTTTTGTACAAACAACCCTCTGAGGTATGGTGTATGGTGCTGCCTGTACAAATTTCAGGCCATTTACTCATCCCAAGCCGGGATAGAGGTGTTTTTTTGGTGTTTAAGTTGCTGTTTTCGCCTGTGATCGTTTTTGTTCGCGCAAAATATGTTTGTTTCAAATGCAGTTTCGGTTGGTAATCACCGATCAATGTTTGTTATTTATTCTAGCAGTTTTTTGTGTGTCTACTAATATTGAAATACGTTAGCTTAATTTCAATGTTGAGAAGAGTTCGCTTATCTGTTGATGGACTTGTTGAGATCTTTCAAAAATGAACTGTTTTGCTCTAGAATCTGTTCGAGATGTGTTTGTTTTGTGTATGGGCAAGTATAGGATCAAACAGTCGATAGGATAAAAAATCATCTAATTAGCACACGTCATTTTGTGTAATTAGACGGCAGCATTAAAGTAAGCTTTTCTAAATGCGCATATCGGGTAAAATAGACATGAGACCGCTGTAAGCTTTGTATGGAAATATAATTTGGAATCAACCAAATTGTTAGATAGAGAGCACTTTCGGACGGAGTGGAAAGGAGAGAAAACAACCAACATGTTCTGTGGTTAAAACTGGAATGACTCATGAAGTGGCTACTCCTCCTCGACACACACCGAACCTTATCGCTTTCAGCACGACTAGGTTTCGCTCGACGACCTTCCACCGGTTTCGCCCAACAACCATTTCCTGGCTCACTCGACGACAACCTGCCTTCGGTTCGCTCGACGAAAACCTCCCGTCGGCTTGACGCTCCTTCCAGTTTCTACCACCAAGTAGTAAAGTCTCTACTTTCCATTGCCCAAGCGCTGCACAACAGGTTATGGGCCCAGCACTAGTGGAAAGGAGGAGTGGAATCATCAGTGGAAGTAGAACCAGCCAAGAAGCCAATGAGAGGACGAGCCAGCGTCGGGAATCGAAAGGAACGTCGTCAAGCCAGAACCGTGTGAGGTTGTCGGACCAGGAGCCTGGTAGGTCGTCGGACCGGGAAGCCAGCTGGAGGTCGGCAAGCCAGGAGACACGGGAAGGAGGTCGTCGGGCAGGTGCTTTGGAGGGTCGTTGGTCCGAAGCCATTGAGAGCGGACTGAAATCACTAACGGTTCGACGTGCCGGGAGCCATGGAAGGTTGGCGGGCCGGTGCCGTGGAAGGTGGTCAAGTTGTAGGCCAGGTGGTGGTCTTCGGAGCAGGAACCTCTAGTGGACTTACGAGCCGGGAACTACGGAAGGTTGTCAAATAGGTGCCATGGAAGGGCGTCGGACTGGAACGCCAAGTGGAGGAGGTCGATGGGCTCCTCAGGAGGAGCATCGAGGCGGAGAGCTTCGATTCGCTGCGAAGGGCGTCGAAACGGCATCGGTAGCAAGAAGGGTGTCGGGCCAGACGGAAGTTTGTCTTCGAGTGATCCGCAAGAAGGTTGTCGTCGAGCGAAAACAGAAGAGGGTCGTTGAGCTGAAGGCTATGGCCGTGGTCCGGCACAGGGCTTTGCTGAGCGGTGAACTGCGTGTGTTGAGGAGGAGTGTTGAGATTCGTCTCATCGAAGCAATCGATGAGATGAATAACAACACACGCATGCTGGTGTTATTAGAAATAAACAATTAGGAAATGTAACCATAGATATGTACCGAAGATAGTATAAATAGGACAGAATGTATTGAAATAAAGTATTCCAGTTTTGATCACCTCCGAACGGATTCCAGGCACGACCACCTTCCATCGGATTCTAGGCATATCACCTCGGAATGGATTTTTGGCTCGACGCCTCCGGACGGTCTCAGGCTCAACGAATTTCCAATCAGTTTCCGGGCTCGACGCACTACCAAACGGTTACCAGGCTTGACGACCTTCCACCGGTTTCGCCCAACAACGATTTCCTGGCTCACTCGACGACAACCTGCATTCGGTTCGCTCGACGATGTGATTCTCCTGGCATCGGGCCCATCAACCGAAGAGGTTCAGCTACTCACCACAGAAGCTATTGAGAAGGTGGAAAGTTGGATGCATTCCAAGAGCTTGCGTCTGGCTCACCACAAGACCGAGATGGTGCTGATCACCAACCTGATTTCAGCACAATCAGGGATGATTGCATCTGGAGCGTGCGCAATCGAATCCAAGCGTGCGATCAAGTACCTGGGGATGATGATCGACGACCGGCTGAGCTTTACGGCCCACATCGACTACGACTGTAAAAGAGCGGCAATGGCGACAGCAGCCCTCTCACGAGCCATGTCGAATAACTCGGTGATCCGCTGCAGCAGAAGAAGGATTCTGGCGAGTGTGACCTCGTCCATTTTGCGGTAAAGAGCGGCAGCCTGGAAGGCAGGCTTGAGCAGGCAGTGTAACCTTCAAAAGCTCTGCAGTGTGCAGCGGCTGACGAACCTACGAGTAATCAGCGCATACCGGACGGTGACCTCGGTAGCTGCTGATGTTGTGGCAGAGGTTTTGCCTATCTTGGTCTTGCTAGAGGAAGATATCTTCTGCTACGAGCACAGGCCCATGCCCGATGTGCGGAGACATGCAAGAGAGGCCTCGATGTCCAACTGGCAGCACCAGTGGGACAGCTCGGAACGTGGCCGGTGGATTCCGGTTAATCCCTAACGTCGGATCCTGGATGGACCAGAGTCATGGAAAGGTGGATTTCTGCATGACACAGTTCTTGACTGGTCACAGATGCTTCATGCAGTACGACCATATCGGTTTGGACACGAGGCCTCGCCATTCTGCCCAACCTGTGGTGACACAGTAAAGACACCAGAGCACGTAGTGTTCATCTGTTCGAGGTTCGAACGGGTACAAGCTAACATGCTTGCCGCCTGCGGACCAGACACGACAGCCGGCAAAATCGTGCGAAGGATGTGTGAGAATGCCAATACTTCGCGCGTGGTCAGCGATGGGTTCACCCGGATCATGACGGCCCTGCAGAAGAGTTGGAACAAGCATCAGTCCGCGAATGGTGTAGGGAGAAACCTTCGTCGGGGAGCATCTGAGTAGTGTGCGTCCGATCCTGGCAGTAGAGCATGCAAAGATAAGACTCTACCTTCTGCGTACGCCGAGCTGTTAGGTACGTCGCGAACGTTGTGAAGGATACCTCCATCGCCGCGAAGTATCTGAGTGGAATGCGCTCCCTACGACGGAAGCTGCGAAATACTCTCGGGTAGGGTGACTTCACGTCGTCGGCGGGAGAGTCACTCGAGTCGGTGTAGGAAGACGTCTTCGCCGGGAATCATCCGAGTAGTTTCGTAAAGCCCCGGACGTGTGCTGTGACAGGCGCGTATCCAGGATAAGCTGCTCTCGATTCGGCACACGGACAGGCAAATAGGAGAGGGCCCAGCAAACATTTTTGTAGGTATATTTCTCAACAAACTTTGCTATACGTTTCATATACATTATAAAATCATCTTATATAACTCGAAAAAACAGCATTTACGTACTAAAGTGGAGGCAATATACATACATATTTTTAACTTCTGGCTTATGCGATAAGTGTTGTAAAAATTGAACGATATACAACACCTTTTACCGTACATCCTGACAGTATGCGAGAGAGCGCAAGTTCTGCGCTCAATGCATGCAAACCGTTGCCAGCGACAATATTTGCTGCTTCTCTCATTAGACAGTTTAACCAAATGGACCCTCTGATTTTTAGAAATCTGGTTACACTGCTAATCGCAGAGAGAACAACAAGGTTGTTTTCTCACTTGAATCCCGCACGCGGGAGACGAATTTGCAAACATGGCGCAATTTTGTCATATCCGAGTCGGTAGACTTTAACCAACCATTTTTACGATCATTTACTTGGTTTGGTAGGAATTACGATTCGCATTAACATTTTTTACGAGTTGAACTGACATTTCTAATGCGATGTTATGTTTGCTGGGGGCCTCGAGCCAAACCAAGGGGAGCCAAGATCTCGAGTCGTTAGAGGAGAGGTCATTGGTCTCTTGAAGTGGTCTCGAACAGAGGCGGAGCGCACGATTGTCGTGGAAAACAAGCGAGCCTCGAGTTACGAGTAAAGGCCGAACCTCGAGTCGTCAGAGGAGAGGTCCTTTGTCTTGAATCGTAACAAGTGGCAGGGTATGTATGCTGGAGTTTTGACTTGAAATTGAGTTAGCCGATGAGCGCTTAAGCGCGGACTTGGTCTCCCATCTCGGGTACAGCCTTCGATGCAGGTCTGGATGAGAATTATGACCAGAGGTTCCAGGTGGTCTTAATGGTGTAGGGGTACTCAGTATAATGAGTCGTTCAATTGCACCCATTCACCCAGAGTAGCATACTGAGGGGACTCGGTCGCTCACCGTGCCTTGGAATGCAATCCGTAAAAAGGATTTACCACCTGGGCGATCAACTTATAAAAAATAAGGTTGTTCCCAAGGATATTAACCTCTCTCAAAACACCGGAACTTCGTCTGATCAAAAAATATTGGGCGATGGTTAAGCAGACCCTTAAGAAGACCCAAAAACTGTCAGCAGCTAGAAGCAGGTCAAAGCAATCTGGCGTTCTGCGGCAAAAAAAGTGGAAAAGATGTCTGTACAAAATCTGATGGCAGGCGTCAAACGAAAGCCTAGCCAATTTGGACTAGGTCGACCGGAATCTCAACTTAGTCTTTGCTTCGTCTTTTATGCAGATTGATTTTCGAAAAGAACACCTTCTAGTAAATTCGAGATTCGATGAATATTTTTCGGGTTCGTCTCTTTTGATGAAATCTTCCTCCCCCCCTTTTTTTGAGTTTTCATAGATAATTGTTTAGATGGTTTTCCAAGCTTTACCTCTTATTGAATTTGAACCTCATCTCATCAATCATTGGCCCAAAACCCGTAAGCTGCCTTGGTTCTACAGAAGAAGAAAAATTGTGTTGATTTTTCAGTACAAAATATTCAATTTTCCCATACAAACCTAAAATTCAAATTTACTCATGTAAACGTTATTTTAAAATTCTTCAAAAATCATGGATGAGTTTTCAACCAAAATGAAGCTTTTTAGACCCCAGGGTTTGAGAGATTCAAAATGACCCCAAATCGACTCAGTCTAATACCCAATGCTATTTTTAATATAAACAGTCAAAACCAGAGTCATTGGAGTCCAGAATAATCAGAGTAATTGGAATTCATTACACATGATTCAGGATGACTTGAAGATTTTAGCATACTGCATCTTAATTGGTTTTGGATTGTTCCAAATGTGATAGAACTCATAAATTAAATGCATTTAATATTCCACTAAAAATGGAAAATTTTACAGTGAAATCATCGATTTTTAGTGAATAAAAAAAACAGAAAGACAAAAATCAAATGAAAAAAAAATCACCTCCAAACATAAAACTTCCGAAAAAACCTTTTAGAAAATACCCTCCCAAAAATAGTAAGAAAATATGCCTCTCTACCCTATCTATGAGCTAGCTTTCACGGGCAATTCGAGTCATGCGTCGTCATCATCTTCTCCAGTCAGAGCATGGGCTAGCTCTCGAACCGTATCCACGTAATAGGAAATGCTCTCACGGTTCCGAATTCCGGTTGCCAATCCTATTCTTTTTAGATGGAAGAGTAATTTTCACTGAATTTTCTACGATTTTTGTTTAAAATGTTCTTATATCTTTACAGTTTTGATATTTTGGTTCGCTTTTCATAAGTGAAATTATTTTTCAAAGCACTTCCAGTTGAAAATTAAGTCTTACTCTAAAAACAATCTTAATTGGATTGATTAACATAAATGAACAACATCAACAAATTTAAACCGAAACAAACACAAAACCGAGCAGCTGCCAACCCAGCCCGGTCGCTCGAAGCAATTTAGATTCGGAAAACCACGACCGCCCTCCCTTCCTCCCTCTTCCGCTTCCTCCGGCCATGGCGCACCAAGGCGAAAACCCAGGGAGGGAAAACGATATTTAGAAAATCGATAAAAAAGAGAATGAGAATAATTTGATGTTTCCATAAAAGCTCCCTTTTCCTCTGCTCACACACATCTTCCGTAGTGCTATGGAGGGGTTTTTTTTAACTTCTTCTGCATTCAATTCGCTTACACTTGATGCCATCAAACCGAACTTGGCCACGATGACGAAACACCATCAACCAAACCGTACCAACTTGACTGCTAGCTGCTTGCCGAACCAGGCAGTGGAACGAAAGTTGAAACGGAATGCTCCGGGTTTTGCTCACATCGTAGATAGTTTGGGTGCAGTGCTGCCGATTGAGGGTGCGTGCGGACGTAAGGCTGTTGAATGAAAATCTACCTTAAGGAATTAAAATTCAGGGAAGTCTGCTAGGTATCTATCTTAGTCCCAAAAATTTCCAATAGACGTTTGTGTTTTTTTAAATATGGCTGCCATTAAAAGATGCCAATTTTTGAACTTTTAAACTTTTCTGAACAAAATACTTATATTGTTCCTATCAGCGTGTAAAGAGCTATCAGAAAGCTTGTTTATGCCGGTCCGACATAGAATCGTATACCGATAATTCTACCTCCAAGTTCATCAGTGGAATAGAGTCTGATTTGTGAGTGTAGGCACAGACAATAGTTTTCTTGCATCGCTGGAGTTTTACGACATAAACTTGCCTTGCCGTAGATTTCCGTCCAGGATATCAACGACCTCCTGCGATTCTGTAACATTGAGTCGCATCTACCCAATTTGGAGTATCCCCAATCGATTATTTAAACCGTTCTTTTCAATAATTTAACCGCCAAAATTCACGAAACACAGACGATTTTTAAAAGGTAGCTGTTTGTCACGATTTTTATCAAACTGCATTTTCTGAAACTTTTCTAATTAGACTTTGCACTGAATTTTGAGTATGTTAACTCAATGTTATCGTCATAAAACTATGTGCAAAAGAAAGAAAATTTCACACCGGTTTTAGTTATGTAAGGAGTGTATTCGAAAAAAAATCTGTGTTTTGTGAATACCTTTTGAATGCATGGGAAGTTGATGAAATTTTAAGCGAACTTACCTGATGATGTGGTGTTTACATGTGGAAATTTTTGTGATATTTTGTCAAGCGATTTTTGAGATAGCGTCCAATGAAGAAATTTTTCGACTTTAATTTCTGCTCAACACGTGCGCCATCTATAATGTATACTATTAATCATCCTTTTTTTAAATCAAGGTTATTTTTGACTACGTTTTCTGTTTCCTGAAGCTTGATCTTCAAAATAACTCAAAATTTCGATTTGGGCTAAGTTATAACAAATTTAGCCAATTCAGCCTTCGGCACAAAAACATCTTATTTGACTTTTATCACTCCACCACCGTTTTTGAGTATAAACATTGTGACACCTATTGAAGTGCTTTTCAGAGAAAACGGTTGCATTTGGAGGCAGTCTTTTTTGTATTGTTAGCCATTCATCGTGTCAATCGTTATGAAAGACTGAGTAATTTGCTTGATCTAGAACATGGGTGGCCAAACCATGGCCCGCCGGCCACATGTGGCCCGCGAACAACTTTTTGTGGCCCGCGAAGCTCTTTTTGGAAAAACCATGTTTTAAGAATTTGACATTCTTCCGAAAGTGAAATTTTGTGAATATAATTTATAAAAAACTGAAAAAATCGCAAAATAAAGTTTGAAACACGGAGAATCGTTTGGCATCATTTACTCAAAATCGATCATTCCTGCACTTATACCCCTTTGGCACTGAGAGCCTTACGTAACTTTACTAAAAAGGCTACCGTCGCTGAAGAAAAAAACAATTACAATTACATTTTCAAATTATCAAAATTGTATGGTATTTTGCACATTATTTGTAAATTCTATAACACATTTTCAATGTTTTCCGGATGGGTTTTGGTATCTACATATCGTTGGTATAAAGAGAATTCAAAATCGTAAATAAATCACCAAATCATTACAACATGACAATTTAAATTTTACTTCTACAACAACTTTAACAATTTGTAACTTGAATTATATTTCAACAGCTTCGTTCATTCATCAAAATTTATTATCTTTTGTAAATTTTGTAAAATATCGATAGTTTGTTTTTTTTTTTCAATTTGTTATTCTTTGTTTAGTTTTAACAGAAAAGGGTTTATTTACGAAAATAAAACCAAATCCAAATACATTTAAATTGACAGCTAGGTAGTAGAATTCAACTAGAACAGGTCCGTTACTGACAAATCACTCAGAAAAACTAATTCTTTTTTACAAAATTTATACTTCAAAAAAGGTGCAATGAATGAATATAGCACAATATAGTTCATAGAAGGCTTTCCCAATATACCCTTGTCAAATCGAGATACTAGAGAAATTGAAAACAGTTGGATTGAGTTGAGGTTGAGATCCGTTCTTTGAAAAATCAGTAGGGGAGAATGAGGATACTTGATCCCTGGGGATACTTGATTCCTTAGCTATATCTCGAAACTGGAATGTCTTACAAAGATCAAATGTTCTAGAAAAATGGGCCAAAATGAGCAAAATAACAATGCTTGTAGTTTGAAAAATTTTAACAAAATTATTGTTTGAGTAATTGAACTTTTTTTGAAAAATTTCACAAAATATAACTTGAAGATCTTTTTTCATCACTTTAAAATGTTCCTTACATGGGAAAATTATGAAAAAAATATTTGTTCCAATGTATCAATCGTTCGAGCGTAAAATGAACTTCATAATGCCATATTTTCAAAGCAATGGAAGACTCTCGACTTTTTTCAGAAAAAGTTTTCTAAAATGTTGATTATGGGTACAATTGATCCCCTAGAGTTGGGTACAATTGATCCCCCTTCCAAATGGCGTATTCTTCTTCTGAATTGATCGTTAAGATTGCTGATTACGAAATTACTAATATTCATCCAAAAGCTAATATTTATCAAACAATTGTCTGAAGAAAAGAGCAAAAATAATTAATTTTCTCTTAATTATAAAAAATAGCGCCTATAAGTATGCAATGTTATTAGCGTTGAGACAAAGTTATAGAATTTTCTTCTTATGTCTGCTATAAATTGTGAAACGAGAACAAACATGACAAAAATAGTCAATTAACATTCTATCTTTGGGTTTTGTTTGATGTTTATACAAGGATTAGGGCTTCCTGAATAAAAGATAAAGTCTCCTTCAATAGGGGATCAAATCTCCCCTAACTTCAGAAAAATCGCAATTTTTTTACTCCCACGAAAATGCTTCTAGTTCATCAACGGGTTCAAGTATCGTTCTAATTTTTGGAGCATAGAAACTTGAAGTTACAAGGTGTCAGAAAATGTCAAAGACGGCGAGTTGCTAAATTTTTCCAAAAAGATATGGTGAAAATAAGAAATGGGGATCAAGTATCCCCACTCTCCCCTATTATTTGAAATGAAGGCTCCTTTCGTTTTTGGTAACACGCTTGAAAAATTTTCTAAAATCGAACCGTGCCAAAATTGAACGGTTTTTTCATCAACATTTTTCTGATCTATTTTTAAGAATAAACCATTCTCATTATTAACTCATTTTTTTTTATCATGTTTTGATAATTTTTTGCTATTTTTTATCACGTCTAAGACACATTTAGAACTTTTATGTTATATTTAGAAAGATTGTTATTTTATCATATTTGATTTATTTTCATTTTGCATCTTTTTTTTTTAGATATTTTTTGTCACTTTTATGTCTTTGTTTGTATTGGTTTTTGAGTTTTTTAGAATTTTTATGTTTTTGTAATTTTTGAAACTTTTTTTTGTTATTGTTGTTATATTTTATCAACATTCAAGAACGTAAAAATGTATTTATGGTGTTTTCTTAATTATATTGATCCTGTTATAGCGGAATGTGATGTCGTTCCAAAAAAAAAACAAAATGGAATGTTGCAAAAAACGAACGGGGTCTGTACCTATTACTAAAGTTCGTGAAAAAAAATTCCATTTAAAATTCAAAAGCTTGTGAAAGATACTTTTTTTTCAAAAGCCTCAATCTGCGTTTAAATTTGTCTACCAAATTTTTCTAAGGAGAACGGTGAACATGAAAACTTTTGAAAATGGATGGTCTTTGATGACCATTAAATTGACTTAATGTCTTTTGTAATAATGTGATTTGAAATTTCTGGGATGGAAAAAACCGAGGAGTTTTTTAATCTCTTGAAAAGATTGACGCACATAAATGCATAAGTTGGGAGGGATAATACATATCGAATTGCGTAATATGTTTTACTATTTTTCAAATGAAGCAAATTTGGTAAAAATATGTAAGTAAGAATAATGATTCATTAAGATGAATTTTTACTCGATGTGATGTAGGCAAATGTTTTGTATAGCCTTTTCAAAAATCTGTTATTATTTGTTTTCTTTGAATACTCTAGAAAATTTGGTTTTTTTTTGGCCCGCCAGCTCATCTCATTACTAAAATTTGGCACGACCGTTGAAAATGTTGGCCACCCATGATCTAGAACATTCTCTGTCTGAAGCTTTGACTTTTAGATCAAGCTAGTTTGGTATGAATAAAGCCAAAATCTGAAGCAATTGCTTGGCCAACCTCCTAGCAATTGCTTTATTTTCAAAGCATGCTCCGTAGCAGACTTTTTGAATCAAAAATAGTTTTATAACGTCATAAATTTATCAAATTAGCAATATTACACTTCAATACAATTCAAATAGAAATTTTTAATGTGGATAAAAAAAAACGAAGTGAAACCCCAACTTTTTTCATATTCTTGGCGTCCGGAAGAAGTCCCAATCGGCCAGAAATTGGAAGAAAATTTTAATAATTCAGATGGTTTTTTTTTAAGTTTTGACATAATAAGCATTTTTATTCTTATAAATCTTGAAAATGATTAGAAAACATCCGATTTGAATTGGTAAAACATTTCTTTTTCATGAGAACAAACTGTTTCCTGCTTGTAAATTCAATTGGAATTGCTCCTTCAAGTAGATATACTATCACATGAAATACCCCTACAATGTCACCTGCAAATGTTCACGTGTTCAATAATTGGAACACAGCCGATGTGTAGGAGCTTCACCAGTCGATGATAGAGAAATGTTGATTGTTGTCGTGCTTTATCCGTCATGCGAGTAGTGAGGCTAAGTCAATTGAGAACAGTGCCAGTCGTTTGATGAAACAAAACTAGTCGGGTCAAGCGTGACGGGCGAAATTTACCATCACTGCCAGCACATTAGGTCACTTGGGTATCCCGAGATGGCCGAACAGAAAATCAAATTGACCACATCTGCATCAGTCGAAAATGGAGAAGGAGCCTTCTTGATGTCCGCAACAAACGAAGCGCAGACATTGCATCTCACCTTCACCTCGTCCTTGGCGAGATACGACTGAGAGTTGCGCGTGTCCAACGGCGCGAGGAGAAAGTCGGGTGTCGACACGACGTCCGCCGGTTGGAGAATCCAGAGGTGAAAAAGGCATACGTTGAACAGCTAGAATCCCGAGCCTCGGAGTTGCCGACAGACGGAACAGTCGAAGAACAGTGGTGAGGATTCAAGAATGCCTTTATCACGACGAGCCATGGTACTCTCGGTAAAGTTTGTGGAAGAAGGAGTGAATGGATGTCGGATAAAACTTGGAGGATGGTCGATGATCGGAGAAAGGCGAAAGTCGGAATTGAGCAGGCATGTACCGGGTCAGCCAAAGCAGCCGCCCGCTTACGATATGCGGAGCTGGAAAAGGCAGTTAAACGAGCTTGTATACGAGACAAGAGAGCCTGGACAAACTCCCTAGCCGAAGAGGGAGAAAGAGCCGCCGCCAATGGAGATATCCGATTACTTTATGACATTTCTCGCCGCCTCAGTGGTGCAAGGACTAATGCAAGAATGCCGCTGGAAGACCGAGCAGGTCAGTTATTGACCGATCGAACAGATCAGCTCAAACGATGGACTGAGCACTTCGAACAACTCTTCCGAGTCACGAATAGCGATGGCCAACAGAATCCGCAGCTCGAAGCGCCAACAGTGAGTCGCATAAATGGCGTCAACTCGGAAGCGCCATCGCTGGCTGAAATAGAAGCGGCAATCAAAAACATGAAATTCAACAAAGCACCTGGGATCGATTGTATCCCTGCTGAAATGCTGAAAGCCGACCCTGCCCTGTCAGCACAAATGTTGCACCGTCTTTTCGCTGACATCTGGGATACTGCAACATTCCCGGCCGACTGGATGCAGGATATCCTCGTAAAGGTCCCGAAGAAAGGAGATCTGACAGAGTGCGGTAACTGGCGAGGCATGACGTTGATCTGTACAACCCTCAAAGTACTCTGCAAGGTGATCCTGAACAGGATCCAGGAGAAAATCGACGCTACACTCCGACGGCAACAAGCTGGATTCCGATCCGGACGATCATGTATGGACCACATCACAACTCATCATACTGGAACAAATCAACGAATTCCAGGACTCTCTTCTGCTGGTGTTCGTTGATTTCGAAAAAGCATTCGACCGACTTAACCATGAAAACATCTGGGCGGCTCTAAGGCGACGAGGGGTCCCAGAGAAACTAGTCCATCTCATCGAAGCACAGTACGAGGCATTTTCGTGCAAGGTCTTGCACGACGGTGTCTTGTCCAAACCAATCCCGGTAACTGCTGGAGTGAGACAAGGATATATTCTATCACCGCTACTTTTTCTAATCGTAATGGATGAGATTCTGATTGGATCGATTGACTGTGCACCGAACCGAGTATTGCCGTGGAATCCTTCAACAATGGAGCAACTGAACGACCTTGACCTGGCTGACGATATTGTTTTGCTCGCCCAAACACAACCGGACATGCAGAGCAAACTCGACGACCTCACCGAAAGTTCCAAGGCAGCAGGCCTCAAAGTCAATGTCGGAAAGACCAAGTCGATGGAGGTCTACACAGAAAATCCCTCCAGTTTCATGGTAGCTGGGTAACAAGTTGAGAAAGTGGAGTGCTTCCAGTATCTTGGTAGCCAGATAATGCCTGATGGTGGTACCAGAAAAGACATCGAAACCCGGATCAGAAAGGCCCGATTTGCGTTTGCGAGTCTCCGAAACATCTGGCGGTCACGCCAGATCTCTCTACGAACGAAAATCGGATAATTCATCTCAAACGTCAAATCCGTATTGCTGTACGGGTGCGAAATTTGGTGCACATACGCGGTAACGACGCGAAAACTGCAAGTATTTGTAAACCGCTGCCTGCGGAATATCATCCGCGCTTGGTGGCCTGGCAACTGGATCTCGAATGAGGAACTGCATCGCTGGTGTCATCAAAGGGCGCTAGAAATCGAGATTCGGGAACGTAAGTGGAGATGGATTGGGCACACGCTGCGAAGAGATGAAAACGAGATTTGCAGAGGGGCGCTAGATTGGAATCTAGAAGGTCATCGAAGAAGAGGCAGACCCAGAAACTCGTGGCGGCGAAGCCTAGCCGCTGAAATCCGAACTGTCGACGAGAATCTTGACTGGGACCAGGTGAAGACGCTGGCTCCGGATCGTCAACAGTGGAGGTCTTTTACCACGGCCCTATGCATCGGAGGATCGCCGCGGGATCATTAAGTAAGTAAGTTTGCTCATATTATGGCGCTCCTGATGATCGGATTTGAAAGTTCTTGGCGCCCACGTGTCGGGAATTTTGCTAGCTTCACGCATGTATTTTTGAAATTCCGCAAATCGACTGTACTTTGTAAACAGTCAAGATGGAAGTCGAAAGAACAGAAAAAAAAATGCACAGTTATTTGGAAAACCCATTGTGGTCTGCATCTAGGCTAGCTTACAGCTGAATCTGGCTATAAATACCGTATGACGTATACATCGTAACGGTATAAGGAAACATTCACGTGATTTGGCCAGAATATCCGGTGCTGCCTATAGTACCGTGAGAAGAATTCTACATTTGTATACATTTACATTTGTATTAAAGGATCTTAAATTCAATGATAAATAACTGAAAGACAGGCAATTGTTTTTGGTCCAATTCTATCTGAAGCAAGCTTTATAGCGTACTAGCGTCGATAAAAAAAAATAAAAAGAAATATCTCTTAATTGATCCGCACTGTATTAAATTTGGATTTTTGTGTAACCGATAGTAAATCCGTGCACCCAAAATGAAACTATTTGAAAATGTCAAATATTTATATTCAAGCAATGATTGAGATAAAGCTTGTATTGAACTCATGTTATAGTTAGTCTTGTATGTATGAAAAATGGAGGCTTTTTCTTTGTAAAACCATCACGAAATGAATTGAAATTTAGTATCCGAAGAGTTTTCGGATCAATGATGGTTTGTATAAAAGTTTCAAGAATCTCACTTTTAATAGAAGGGGGCCAATTGTCAAATTACGTTTATTTTCTCCAAAGTCTCCATGTTCAAAGCCATTTTTATGTGTCCAATGAATTTAATTCCCTTCCATTTTTCTGGAAACACTGGCTTTTCCACCGTCAAGGCAGAAATCACATATCGGAAGACACCAACAAAAACGGCAAAAAAAAGAACCCACGAGGGATACCAGAGGAAAGCGACCAAGTGCTTAAAGTTTTTCATTCCCACCGACCGAAAACCCCACGATGACGACGACGACGGATAAGACATCTACCAACGTAATAGAATGGAATCGTTTCGAATCTCTCCCCCCTTTCCACCGACTGATGTTGATGCATGATGAGCTGAGCTGAGGCGAGGCGAGCGAAGTTTCCGAAGCGTAATGGGCGAATTTGTACTTCCGAATCTATTCGTGTAGGTATGTGTATTATTCTGTGCAAGTGTGTGCTGGGAAAAGTTCTATCCAAACAGAGGGTTTTTTACGACCCTCACGACCGATGTGAGTGGTCGTTGTGTATGTGTGTCCCAAACTTGTAAGATTTTCGAGCGCGTTGTAGGGCAACTTCGAAACATGAACGCTCGAGTCGGGACCTGTTATGAGGAAAATTATCTGCTTGGCCCAAAAAATGGAAGGAAAATTTTGGAAAAGTCAATTTGCTTCCGGGTTGGAATTCTGGAATTAACGAGGCAGCCATGTTTGAAAAAACCTGAAATTTCAACAACTGTTTTTTAGATAAAATTTGATAAGTACGGTTGTATCAATTTTTCTTCAAAATTAAAGATGATAGTATTGCGTCGATCCATTTAATGGTTGCTAATCAATAAGGCTTCAAAAGAACTTTCAGAACATAATTCTGAAAAAGCTTTTGAAATCTTTTCTGAATGTTATTCGAAATTCATAGACTAGGTTTATCGGAGCTGAACTGCTACTGTTTATGAACTTTAATTCGAAATGCTGTGAGCGTTCATTTACATCAGATTTCAGTTGCAAACATTACATGAGCTATAAATATTGTTTCACTGAATTCCCGTTTACTCGACGCAGAAAACGCGTTTACCTTTCAAAGCTATTCGGGTTGATATGACCAGAAGAGAATCATCCAATCATCATTTAAATCATTTAAATGTACTGGAGAACTGAGATTTTTAGAGACTCTTCTGTGAAAATTTTAATCGACAAAAAACCAAAATTTGAGTTTGGGAATCCGGTACATTGAAAAATGAGATACAGGGAAGCTAAGCCAATGTCGGATGACGTTTTTTTCCTAGATATCTTCCCACCGGAAAATGTGCGACCAAGGGAGCGCCAACAAACTATAAGCTGTTTTGCGAATAGCATTTAATGGTTGTTTGCTGTGTTGTTATTTTATTTGAGATTTGAAGCCTCTTGGGTTTATTCACCCCATGCATTGAATGGTGAATTACGTAAGTTATTCTTAACGTGAAAAGTGACCCCTTAGGATACCATCGAGATACTAAATAATATTTTAAAGAAAATTTACAAATCGTGCCTAGGCATGGCAAAAAATCGGTATCTTTTCAAATTTAAAAATAATTTCATTGGTGGTCTTGAACTACCTCTTTGATTGATGCTATCGAATTTGCGTTCTTTGTTTTAACTTACAGGTCCTAATTAACCTTGAAGATTTCAAATAATACTTTTTCAATCTTTTAAAAGTTACGAATAAAGCTGTACTGAATCTTCAAGAGAAATATCACAAAATTGCAGTTTGCTGAATATTCGGCTCATTGGATAGTAAAGCTGGTTATTCGGATAGTAAAGCTGATTATTGACCACTATGAAACCTAACCATTATCTGATACCTGATAATTATTTGGAAAAATCTGTTTTTTTTTTAATTTTTTTTGTTCCAGAAACTCGTTGTTGATTATTTTGCAAAAATTGCCCGAAAAAGTCCGGGTTTTGACGCCAAAATAAAAAAAAATAAGAGTAAAATTTGATTTTTTTTTTCTGATTTGGCAAATCAAGTTACTAAATCCGGGCATAATTCCGGCTGATCCAACGAAATCCGGGCAACCTGAATGAATCGGACTCTTAAAAAATTTTGTTTCTAATATCCGGGAAAGTCTGGGTAAAACGGACAATCTGGCACGCTTATCCTGAACGTTCTTTGATAAATTATATATCAGCTATCCAGGAATAAGGTATTGGATGGATAAGCTTTCAAATTCAAATCTTCAGATATTTAACGTTTAACATTTTAGTTCGATCATGTGAGCATATACTCTTTCCTCAAAAACAAACATTAATACATACGCCAATATTTTCAGTTGAGAGAAAACTTTCACTGAAGATGGACCATATCAGTGAAGTTATTTTATGAAAAATGTTTGGCATTTACTTCATCTTACACAGGGTTTGCTGTTCGATAAACAATCTGATTTTTTAGCGGTTCCAAAAATTTCACCTGATTATGACTTACTTAAGGGTGCTGAATTCAAATTTCCAATATACACTTTCGAGCAGACTTTGGTGCCAAAATCGAAAACAAACTGTGACCAAAATAAGCTATCATTAGCAAAATGATAGCATAATTGAGCGTCACAATTCTCAAGATGGCTAAACTAGGTTTTATCAAAGTATTAATATATTAAAAGATGATGGCAAATCAACACTGTAATAAAGCTTCGATAGCACTATCCTAAGGTTTCGAATTCTCTACGCTAACTTAAAAACGAACACATACATATAGGATCTCAGTGAAACTTCATGTTTCTTTGAAGAGATCTAAATTGTACTTAAGACTAAAGCGTACATCTTTCAAGGATATAATGGCTAGCATCTTACTGATGCTAACACCACCAACCCACAGAAAGGTTACTATGTATGCCGTAACCGAGACTCGATCTCATGACCTTTGCCTTAGAAAACTTTAGCGCTATCTTCTAGGCCACGGTCTGTCGGCAAACTTACCATGGTTATGGTTACGGTTCATTTATTTTCATAAAGAAAAAAATTGAGATCCTAATGATGGCATAATTTGGCATTAATTTTTTTTTTTTTGAAAATCATCTTTAATTATAAATTGAGTTGAAAACAAAAGAACGGATTTAGTCGTTACCAGTTAAGTGCACGCACTTTTTTAGTTGGTTTTACAAACATGGCAAAATAAGGAACCGTTAAGGTATCATTGGCAATGATTCATTGCACAGGAACAACATTTTATGATTTATTGATTTTGGCAGATTTCGGCGTATACCATCGATAACTGAACTAGGCACAATTAATCCATTGATACCCAAAATTGATACCCAAATAAAGGCATTGCACCACCTTTATCCGGAAAAAATGGTACCAAATTTTACTTTCAAGGCATATCGGCAAAATCATTTCTTGGGCTATTTTCAATCTTAAACATTTTTAACTTTTGAAAATAAGGCTATGATCATTTAGTATCCGGGCACTTTATTTTAGTGATAGCTGCGTTAATAGATGCAAAACTTTAGTAGCGTTGTGTTGGTTATGAAAAGGACTATCTTGCCTATTTTTGATATATTTTTAAGTTTACGTGTGTATGAGATATTTACTATGCAAAAATACATGATAAAAATAATTTTGCACAAATTTGCTCCTTTTGCGCATTTTGTGCCTCGAAAATTCTTCATTGTTTACTCGAAAGCTTATGAACTGTAGATTTTTTCTGATTTTATTTCGTACCAAATAGTTATTAAGTATAAGGAGCCACTCTAGGATCCACACGAAGTTCAAATCAACCATCGGAGTGCAACTCTTGATCTTAAATATGGTAAAAAGTTTCTGGTTATTTGGGATAACTGAATGAAGACTCTCTAAATAATGCAAAAAATCCATTTCCGGCAGAGGCAAAAAGTGTTGCCTGACAAGTAGACACCAAGTAAATAACTAATAATGATCAGATCCAAAGATCGCAATCTGTGCATCTGGTTTTTACGCAATATGACAGATGTGTTCTGATGGACAAAAAAATTTATGTTAAAACCGGATTTAAGAGATCAATTTCTTCGAGATACCAACTCATGAAAAGGTTCCAACCACATTCCAATTGCTTTTTCCAGGTGAGTTTGTGTAAAATATCATGATTTTGCAAAGGTTTTGGTTTTGTGGTAAAAAAAAAAAAATCAAAATATGACTGAAAAAGTGTGCAAAGATAGCAAAAAGATTTCATGAAAAAGTTAGAGTATTTCTTGAAATCATTGATAATTTTTTTTTATATATTTTTAGTTTAAATGTCATATTAACACCTTCATTTCCTCCATAGAAAGTTTTTCGATCAAATGAATAAATTTTAAAATACACACGTTTGTAACTGCCCGGATACTAAATGATCATAGCCTTATGTTTAATCCATTCAAAACTTTGTTCAATTAGAAAAAAAAATTATTAGTATTACTGTGGTATTAGACTGAATCGATTTGGGGTCATTTTTTAATTTCTTAAACTCTGAGGTCTGAAAAGCATCTTTTTGGTTTGAAACTCATCCATGATTATTTGCAGAATTTCCAAGTAACGTTTACATAAGTAAATTTCAACTTGAAAACTTGAAAACTTTTGAAAATTAACACCATTCTTGTTTTTTTCTGTGTAAACTAGCCTGCTTATGGTTTTTGTGCCAATGCATAAATTCTTTTAGGGAAATTTTTCGCTGAACAAGTCATTAGGTGTTGAATGGAGGCGTGTCTTTTGGCATTGAAAAGCAATAAATTCAATCACTTCTGGTAGCCTAGCGAGATATTGCATGACTACTTTTCATGTACAGAAGAAACAAAAATGATGTTGATTTTTCAGTTCAAAATATACAATTTCCCATACAAAGCTTAAAGTTCAAATTTACTCGTGTAAACGTTACTTGAATATTTTGCAAAAAAATCATGAATGAGATATGAACCAAAACAAAGCTCTCTAAGCCCCAGGAGTTGAGAAATTCAAAAATGACCCCAAATCGACTCAGTTTACTATGGTATCATGATGAAAGGTGATCAACTCTTTCTCACAAATCTGAGAGTTAAAATTTGTATAAACAAGAATACCATAAACGTCCTTTAATAATGTAGAAAAGTTTTTTTTAAAGAATTTTGTGAGCGTTTTTGATTTATTTTAAGCATTTTACCTCCGAAACTGAAACGTTTGAGTCTTTGATTGAATGAAGGCCTATAAATTGATTCCATATGAATAGTTGATTGATTTTTAAAATTGTTTATTAATCAATTACACATCACTAAACTTGGAAAAAATCAATCTTTGCTAGCTTTGAAGTTCACACGAAAACGAATAAACCCTCCAGAGAATTTTCCGATCTCATTAAAAAATTGCATTTGCTTGTTCGGAAGTCTTAAAATTTCTTTAATCATTAAATTTCATTAGGAAAAGTTTTATATAAAGTTAGTAGAACCGTTTACTGGTGTCTTACTTTCTTCGAATAAGATGTGAATAAGGTTAAGGAAAAGCTTTTTGAAACCCTTATGGACCTACAGTAAACTCAACCATACTTTAAAGTTTAATGAATTTATTGAAAAGACACTCTTTAAAAATATTTTCAACATAGAATATTTTTGTGGAATCCAAGCATTTCAAATTTCCGTAGTCTTCAGCTAACTTGTAAATTATGATAAAGTATGGGAGAGTGGGGAATGATGGGCCACTTTTTTTCGTTGTTCCATAACTTCTTTATTATAAAAGATAAAATGAAAATAAAAAATGGTATGGTTTTCTACATTTTCAAGGTACAATAAGATATTTTTTAAAATTTTTTAGTAAGTTATTTTCCCAAAATTCTGAAGGTTTAAAAAAAAGCAATATTTTTTGGATTTTGAAAAATGGTGGGGAATCGTGGGCCATTAAATCCAAATTGACCAAATAACAAGCAAAGTTTATGATTTGACCTAAAACTGTGATTTCCTATTTCATTTCGTTATTTAAAAGCAATTTCAGATGATGAATTAAAAAAGAGAGTTGTGTATGATCGCATTGATTCCAAAACCTGGCTCGCGGACGTTTTGGCAAAATTTCTTATATAGGATGGACAAAATATTTTTCATAACTCTTCATTTGGCATAAGAAAACTTTACAGATAGGAAAAACGTATTTAAGTTCTGAATGTGTATAAAAATATAAAAATATAGGTGATTCAAGATGTGCGGCCCACGATTCCCCACAAGCTATGATTTGCAAATTGGTTGCGATTGTGTGATTTATTGATGTTTCATCAAAAATTTCATTTTCGATGTGAAAGATCATGAAAAACTAAGATCATAAGCGTATGAGCATATTTTTGTTATGCACTTTAGGTTCCCCATCGATGAAATTAGCGGGTGTTTTTTTAATTATGCAAGTAAATTTTTGAAACTTTTTTTTGCTTGATAAATAAAAGAAGCATATGATGCGTATTTCAGTCAACAACATATAGGAATATATGCTCACGCAAAGTCACGACGATGACAGTTGGTTTGAGATTTTTATCTCAACACACATCTGAGATATGATAAGTCATCACTCTCAGTCGCAAGCCTGGAATCTCCGAATAAAAGCTTCTTTCTTTAAACTTTTGCAGCGTTGTATCTCATTTTTAATTTAACCGATTTCCAAAATTCGCGCGCATCATAACAACCGGGTACGAAAACTACGATTTTTTTTGTTTTCATTCACATATTACGAAAAATAGTAATATTTGAGATACTATGTGTATTCAGCGAAAATGATGATCATGTTATCAAAATAAAACTGAAATTTGAATTTGGAAATCGGTTAAATTAAGAATGAGATACGCTGCAAAAGTTTAAAGAAAGAAACTTTTTTTTTCGGAGATTCCAGGCTTGCGACCGAAACTTCCATACGACTCTAAAGTTTTTATATATGTTTGGACAGATTTATTTTTCACAATTTCAAAACTTATAAAATAATTTCAATACGACTAGATAATTTCAAAGCGACTAGAAGATATGAGAAATCCGGGAAGACATCATTTTCTGGTTTTTTTTTGTTCGGAGCAGAATCCAGACGTTCGGATAAGTTACATCAGTTGATATTTTATAGATTCAAAAACAAGAATAAATTTCCTAACTAAAGAATCTAAAATCATGCAAATTGGTCAACATATATCATCAGGGGAACGCGCGCAAACTGTCGGACCATATTGACCCGAACGGCAAATGTGTAAGTTTTTTTTCGGCATGCCAGTTGGGGCACTTCCGGTGGTCACCGAAATTTGCTTTTTCTACAGATTATGTATCTCGTAGTTTTAATAATGTGTTTCAAATTTCATATTTTTCCGTTTTTTTTTTCAAAAATGTTTAAAAGTTTAAAGTTTAAAGTTTGCTTGAATGGCGTGGGAAGGTTAAAAAGAGGTTGTTTCATGGAACCATTTTCATTAGTAGCCGACCAGGGGCTAATTATTTTACGTTTAAACCATTTTTTTTTTTCATTTTAAGTAACTACATTAAAATACTTAAAAAATGAGTCGAATATCGTCAATATCGGTCAACATTTGTGGCCAAAGGAGTGATTACAAACTACGAATAAAATAGAAATTAAATTAATTTGAATGGAAATTTTTCCATCGGCAACGGGAGGTTCACAAAACTAGCCATGGAAAAAACACCATCCAAATGCAATCGTTTACTGAATGTAAAAAAAAATCGTTCACTGAGTGTGAAAATATTCGTTTACTGATTGACGATCACGTGCGATTGCATTCAGCCCACGAAAAGCATGGAGAAAATAAATTTTCTCCATGCTTTTCGTTTTCCCGCCTGTGCAGTTGTTCGCTCATAAGCAACTTTTAAAAGTTGATTCCTTCGAGATTTCCAATGATGACCAGCAAGCGAGCACATGGTTACGTTCGCATCGCCGATGCTTCCAAATCAAAGGTAGGTTGATGAAAAATCGTTAACATTCAGGCTAGTGATTGAATATTTCCATGATACCTTAAAAATGTAGAAAACCTTTACAATTATTTTTTTTCTTTTTATCTTCTGTAATAAAGGAGTTATGAAACAAAGAAAAAAAGTGGCCCATGATACCCCACTCTCCCCTAGTCATTTGATCTTCAAAACTAGTAGCAAGTCAATTTGGTTCCACCGAATGACTTCAATAATGGTAGGCATACTATCAAAAATTTAGGTTACAGTAAAAATCTGAAAAATAATAGGCACCAAATATGCTCTTTCCCTGTGCGATTGTTTGATATCTTATAGTCTATGCATGGGATGGAATTGAGCATAGATTTTTAATCGATGCGGTTCAGTTAACATACGATTTTCGGCATTTTATCCTTGGCAGGACAGCATGTTTCGATACTTTGATCTTAGATGTCATTAGTACTAAAGAGACTATAGTAAACAAAGAGGCGCCATCTGATCCCTTTCAAAGTAATACAATCAGCAATCATGATGAAGTGTTGCCCCAAAATTGCAATTAATAAAACTTCTTTTGACTGTTGTTTCAGAATAAATGGACAAAGTTGATCAAAATTCTATTGCTTCATTACTGCGCTTCATTTAGTTTGTTAGAAATTGATAAGAAATAATTAAGCAATGATTTGCTAATCTACTTTGCAACATAAAAAAAATGAATGGCCCAAAAATTTTCCTACAAATGACAACAATACTTTACTTTAGCAATTCCAAAATTTTTAGTTTAACAAGTCACTCGCTCGATTAGAATAACACTGACAAAAAATCGAAAATTCCAATCGTGACATTTTGTCTCTTTGTTTACTATAGGCTCGTTAGTTAAACCTATTGCACAGTGGTACAGAACATCAATCTAGCGTAACTAAATAAATAGCGCTCAGGGATGGAAATATAGAGATAGGAAAGAAAAAATGCTTACATTTTTGTTGAGCAATTAGGGCTTTAATTTCATCTTCAAAGTTGTTTATCTTACCAAAATACACAATTTTGCTGGACACGTCAAAGTTCTACTATGTCATCCTAAGGAGATATGATGAAATTTTAAAAAAAATACCTTGAAAAATCAGTATTTAGAATTTGGAACGTTGTTGGTACGATAAAACGATTAGCAGTCTTGGTAGGAAAGTTAAAACAAGCCAAGATCTAAAATCGTACGTTATGATTTGTTTTGAAATAGCTGAAGCGCTGTAAACAGGTATTTTTTTAACGACTTTTTGACTAAATTTTCATCACAATGCGATCATTATTGCAACACAAGCATATGTGAATTTAATTTTGATATTTCTAGGAATCATTTCAAATTAAAATTTGCGTGCAACTCCGTGGGACTTGTAGCGATTTCAATAAAATGCAGTTTTTGTTCACTAAGGTCTTTTTTTACGCGGTTTGATTTTGCTCAGTTTTACTAATACGGCTTCTTTTTACGCGTTTTTTTGCCATAGATATGATTCTTCTACACGGCTTTCGCAAATCAACACGTTTTTTGAGCGAAAATATTCCAAGTCCTATACGTTAACGGCGTAATTCATACCGTGTGAAAAAACCTTAGTGTATAAAAATATCATTTGTTCTTCATTTCAAACAAAACTGAACAATGTTCCCGAAGAAACTAAAAGTCTGTCTTTCCATCCCTGAGCGCTATTAATTTAGTTCGTCTAGATTTATGTTCTGTACCAGTGTGCATAGTTTGCTAATGGCCAGCTCTTAACTCTTCTCTTCGCATCCCATATAGGGTTCATACAGACATCAGATTAGTTATTACAAGCGTACGTTCATGCCATAAATCATATTACATGTAGCCATGTGCTAAGTGGATGAACAGCTTCGGATTACTAGAGCTCAAATCTGCTTCACTGCTATGGCGTTAAAAATCAAAATAACGTGCACTTTTGCCAGAAAAGCACCGAGATGCAACGCTGAAGCACCAGAGATAGCCTTTTTCGCGGTATGGTGCAGTTCTGGGTAGAGTTCATGTGGGATTTAAACCTTTGAACTTTGAAGCTTTTAAGTTCGGTGACTGACTGAACTTTACATGTTTTGATTTTGATTATGCTCCCTAAGACTTCATTTAAATACTAGCCGATGGCCGTTTTATTTTTTTTGTTTCTTTTTTCTCAGGGATTTTAAACCAGGTAGGTTTATTCATCCCAAAATGGCCGTTTTATGATTTTCATTCTTTTACTTGTAAATACGTTTGTTCATTAAATTTTAAAAACTAATTTGATTGTCTATTGAGAAATTTTACAAAAGAACGCTATTAATAGTGTGTCCCTCTTCAAGATCCGTCAACACCCTCTCTCTAAACATCCTTTCTCTAAAAAAAACAACCCTGGACAGAAGAAGCGGAAGCGCTCTAGAATGATAGACCATGCAGTTAGTGCCAGTCCACGTACTGACATACCAAAACACACGGAGACTGTTGTTAATTGACGTGTAGCAGCATTGCACTTTTGCCGTTCATATTTGCACTCTTGTTCAGGCTACTTGAACGTTTGCTCGTCTTGCTTGCTACTGCAAAACAAACGGGTTGGGTCTTCCCCCAAACATTGATGCCAACATCACTGGGGCAAAAGTTGTTGAAGAGAGTGGGGAAGATTGGTTAGTTGAAAGATGTTCAAGAACCACTGCAGTGGTGATTATGTATACACATAGACTTCCATGTATTTGCAGAGTGTGCTTATTCTATTGATGCTGCTGATACCACCTCTGCTGTTTGAAAGAAAGATGGGAAAGAAAAACAAATCTAAATTACCTGGTTAGGGAGACTCTCCATCACATCTAACAACTGAAGAGTTGGAAGTGAGGAAATTGGCAAAAGCACAGCAAGTGGCACAAATCTTATGCAAGATTTATGTTTGATGATTAACAACACTATATATACGTACACATGTTTTTTCATATCCTAATTTCATTTTAAATCCTTTCATTATTATGAGAATTTATGTGTAAAGTAACCACAATGATAACATACACAGAATCACAGTTCTTCTTGTAGCATCGATTGTTGAACAATTGAAAAATTCTTCGAATTACATTAAATCAGTGGTTTTAAATCTTTTTCAACTCACCGCCCCTTTCGCTAAATTTTTTAGCTCAACGCCCCTGAGAATAATTTTTAAACTTATATGCATCTCATTCAATTTTTTTTGAGAAAAAAATTAAAATAGTCCAGCTATTCAAGCGCGTTTACTCGAAATTACCATTTGGGCACTTACACTATTCCGATCCTAAATGGATTAATTGCCAGAAAATAAGATTCTCTTAAGCTTTTATAAATCTACGGAAAACATTTTAGATTCACGCGTGTAAAGCTGCTATGAGACTGATTTTCCAACAAACACTTTTTGCTGAATAAACGCTGAAAAAATATCGTGGTTCAATTTTTAATCAGCAATCTGGCTGAAAGAAGGTCTCAAAAATTCACTAATTCGCGTGTCTTCAGCAAGGGGGTGGCAAGCCTATCCTTTGTCATTGAATTTGACAACCATCAAAATTACGGGCCCACGATTTTCTGGGCCCATTACAAACCTGACGTTTTGCTGCCAAGGACCCGGACTAAATGTCAAATCCGAGAGAATTATGAATGATTGCACACTAACACAACAATCGTTTTGATTCCTTATTGGTTGAAATTTTGACTTTTTCAACTCCGTACTGCTTTGATAGGAAAACACCATAAACGTTTCTCCCGATAGATAGAAAAAAAGAAAAAGATTCTTGTTCGCAAGAAGAACCCACTTGCCATCCCCCTGGTCTTCAGCCTTTAATCATCTTGATCTGGAGAAGTTATTCAGCAAACGTCATTAAACGTCAATTGACGGATCATCCAAAAAAATAAAAAATAAAAAAAAATCAAATGTCTGTCTGTCAGATGTTTCGCACCCACTTTTTCCCCTCTTTTTTTTTTTTCGTTGCAACTGCCCCGACTTTTAAATCTCCGGCTTGTTGGTCGCATGCCGCAGTAGGGGGAAGTGTTCCTAAATGCGCATGTTGGGTAATATGCGCATACAGCCGATTGGCGATATGGCTGGAGATTCAACGTATCTAATCAGTGCAGTTTGAGGGTAATATGCTATTGAAACATGGCATGAAGAAATTTGATTGTTATATAAAGCCAAAAAAAATAAAAAATTCAAACAAGATTTTTATCAGTTTTGTTGAAATATATTGAACTTTAATTATCGTGCCTACAGATTCAGTGAACAAAAATTTTAACGGTTTTTCTTTCTTATTCATCTGGAAATTGGAAATTCAACAAATTAAAGCTTTTGGCAAGGTTGTAAATGATAAGATATTGGAATAAGAGACAGGTTCTGAATGCCCATATCAAGGCAGGTTAAATGCCTATATCAAGAAAAATAGATTAGTCTTATAAATTTTTTACTTTTTATCATTGAAACATTAAATCTACGCTCAAATCACGATCTTACAGCGAAAAAAGAAGAACTTCATACTGATCCGATAAAAATACGGTATGAATAAAATATTACCATGAAATATGGCCATATGGCATACCAAACTATGTTTCATGCAAAAAAACTAGTGATGTAAAAAGTATCACCAAAATTTCAACCTTGACGTATGCTCAACATCCGTTTCTACCATTTTCAATTAAATAATATCAAAATATTGCAAGTGTTAATGAAATATAGCTTAAAATATAAATATGCGCATTTAACCCGCCAGTTTCGGAAATCGGCTATTTTGACTTCTTTTATTATAAAAATTATTTTCACAAAAACTGTAAGAGATTTTAACAGAAAAATTGCTCTAACGTATATGAAACAGATGTCCGCTCATGTGTATATAGTTTTCAGACTTCTATCTATTGGAATATGGGAGAAAATGAGTGCTTTCCTTAATATGCGCATATAGCCCGCCTCTCCTCTACGCAGAACCAATCATGAAGTCTGCGGCGCTTTGAAAATATGTCGATCTTAAGCGACCAACATGCCTCTCAACCGAATTTTTTTTTTAAATAAGTGTGAGAGAAATTATCTTTTTTTTTCAGTTTTGGGCACCAACAATAAAATTTGTGAGAAAATTTATTCTTTATTTCAAAATTAAGCTAAATGAGAAATCATAAAAAAATATCTCATTGCATAAAGAAAACAAAAATTCCCCTCTCATTCCAATCAAGCCGCCATCATGCAGGGCAATTTTACCACAGTTCACAGTCTGTCAAATTCCAATGGTAGCGAATGGTTGAACAAAGGCTGAAATAGTGTTATGAAAGCAACTCTTCAACTCCTTTCATTGGCTGCACTGAGACTTTTTTAAACGCTGAAACATGGTTATAGTTTGTCTTTATTCAACCATTAAGCTGAAGCAGCAATTACGCTTGAGCTCAGCTTTTGTTCAGCGAATTGCTGTTCTTAAGCAGCCAAAATGTTTATTGGGTATTTTAGCCACATGTAATATAAATCGAGCTAGATTTGCATCACATCATGTGTTGTAAAAAAAACTTAAAAACCGCAAATCTTGAAATATTTTTATACGTTAAAGATTTCAAAATGGCTACAAGTGTCAAAACTTCTACCACTTATTCACAACACGAGTAAACTTGCTCTAAGGGGCCGTTCAGATACCACGTGGACAGAAAAATTAGATTTTTGACCCCCTCCTCCCCCTCCGTGGACAAGCGTGGACATTTGGCAAACCCCTATCCCCCTCCCCGGATGTCCACGTGGACACATTTGAAAAAGTTTTTATTATAATTACCCTTAATTTGACAGTTAGAAAACACCACTTTTTGCCTTTTTGTTCTAGAAATGGCTGATTTTGTAAAACCGAATAAAAATTCCTGATCAAAATTTTAACTTTCTCATTTAAGCCGGAACAAATTTCAAATTGTTCTTTTGTCACTCGGAGTTGGAACATCGCGAGGGGGGGACAATAAAAAGTAATACGAAAAACAAATAAATTGGAATAAATTACATGAAAGCTTGTATGCAACCTTATTGCATACTAGATCATGGCATAAAACCTATAAATCAAGTTTTTTTTTTTATCGAAAAATTCAATTAAATCAAGAATACAAAATGTGAGTTAACTTCTATCTTCCAAAATTTGGTTTATGGTCTTTTAGTCTTTCGAATATTTGAATTTTTATTTGAAATTAACTTAAAATACTTCAAACTTTATTAATTCCCCCCTTCGGGATTTTGGAAATTTCGAAGGGGGGAGTGACAAAAGAAGGAATTGATATTTGTTCCAGCCTTATTATATTTATCACTTGCTTTCAAGTAGTTACTTATTGTTTAAACTTAAACTGGAAAGGTATGCCATTTTAAGATTCTGATTTAAACATCACCTTTAGAAAATATTTTGAAAGTAAGTATGTCCACGTGGACATGACCCAAACCCCTACCCCCCTCTCCGTGGACGAGCGTGGACATTTCCATACCCCCCTCCCCCCCCTAAGTTGTCCACGTGGTATGTGGATGGCCCCTAAGGAGGGATCATAGTAATCGGTGATAAAAAGACGTATTTGTCAGTAGCTGCGCGAATGCATCCGGATTTCAGGAAACATTCTGATGGAAAATTCCTCCTTATAATTTTTTTTTCTCTTTCTCGTTAGGTTTTAACTCCGAGTGAAAGAAGATTAGAAAATTGTTCGGGTTTTACATACTCTTGAATATTCCTACTTTTGTACCTTATTACGTTAAACTTCGTGCAAGCGGAAATAAAAGTCTTTCATTATAATTTGATTTTAAGATAATTTATTGACATATTAAACCCTAAGCTGATAAATAATAATGTTTGTGTAAGACATTCGTCATTGTCAATTAAAGTGTCTGTTTATTTTTTTAATCTTTATGGTTTCTGGTTGATTCTGTATGGTATAAATTATTTACACAGTCATTTTAAAATTGCTGAAAATCATCAAAATTTAGCTGGTTTTTGTCCCGCTGGTTTTTCAGCGAAATTTTCAGCAATATAAATTTCTGGAAAGGATCTGCAAAATCTGCTGGAAAATTAACAGATTCAAATTACAGGTTTTACAGATTTGTTGCTGGTTTTCCAGTCTAAAAGTCGAATGCTGGAAAAATCAGCAAAACGAGGATGTTTGCTAGTTTCCAGCAAAAATTTGGATTGCTGGACGTGTGTACTGTGTAGTCAAAAACGATAAAACTGCGAACCAGTTCCAAAGAGCCAAAATCAGATTCCAAAAAATCTTTCCCAAAAGCTATCACTTATCACAATGAACGCAAAAATGGATCTCTGTCCGACCCTTTCGAAAAGGACTGTTATTCGTCCCTCCCGTGCTACTACTCCAATTTACTACCCCAATTTACTACCCCACCTTTACTACCTCACTTAACTTTTGGCGCCATTCCAAGAAAACTTTATAATTTCCCATTAAACAAATTGCAGCCACACAGTAGTGGGTTCGAGAATTCAACCGGTCCCGGGATGAAAGTTTTTTTCTACCCCACTTCTCTGACGCTTCTTGGTTTGGGATGTTTGTGGATCTGTTCCCTTCCTCTTTTTGTCGCTTTTCGGTACACGGTCGCATCTCCGAAGCCGGGAATTTCATTTCGAATTCGCACAGTTGGAAGCGAGCGCTTGTAGCCACACGTGAGGGAGAGAGAAAGAGAATCGCCATGAGAAAACTAATTTTAAACTTAATTAATATTCATGCTTTGATTCATTTTGCTGCTCGTAATTCACTTGGAAACGCGAGGGAACCCGAGCAGAGGGAAACTCTATAGTAGAAAGAAATTGTTTGCGTTTGAGTTTGGGATACTGTGTTTGAATAATCCTTGAATCCTTGAAAGCAAACATCTCACTTTTGATTATAGTATTTCAATCTGGATAAAGAGCTTGGATGCAAAAGAGTATTTCAGTCACATGAGAACAGTGCTAGTGAAATCTTATATGGAATCTCCAAATCAATTCAACAAAGAGTTTTTATCAGAATTTTTTAGAGGTTTTGTAGTTATCTTGAGGGAAATTTCATAGAGTCTGGCAGTTTTCTAGAGGTAGTTTTGTACACTTATTGTTGATGATTATTTTTCAAATATCGTATACATCTTCACGATTTGCTTACAAAACCTTTTAGACTTATATTTTTGCTCTAGTTAATTTTTTGAATGCCTGAAACGGAAAGACCGGTCAATCGGCTTCAAGTTCAATGTATTATACCTACTGCTACATAAATGCATTCGAATCACACCGATTGCAGTTTTTTCTATTCGGGTGTCGAGCACGAACAAAAATCGTTTTTGCATTTTTGCCTGCATCAGCTGCGATTCGCCAAGCTGACGAAAACAAGCGCTCGCGAGGGTCCAAGCTAAGAAATGTGAGAATAATTAGCTCTGTACTTGACTTGACTACGAAAGTTGGTGGGAGTGCTACTCGAGTGTGTTCGGGAAAGATATCAAACAATTCCGTGTGCTTCTTTGCCAATCGCAAGTGGAACTTTGCGATCTCATCGTAACCATTTTTGTTTAAATGCTATAAATTTCACATCTTCTCATTGAAATTCAAAATTAAAATTTAAAAATAATCTCATTATTCAAGGTAAGTTTCAAAGTACCTAATACTTGTAAGGCTAAAAATCAATTCAATTCATCCCGACTCTTGAAGCTATTAGTAAAAACGTCATCGGATTTTTTTTACCCGCTGTCGGTCCTCGGCATCGCCATCGTTGAATATCTGTAGGAGCGACAAAATTGGTGTAATTAATTTACATACCGCACGTTTGCATTTTCACCGACAGAGAAGACGCGAACAAGTAAGTGCTGACGTGGTGGAATATGGTTTTGGTTTGGTTCGGTTTGATGCTTTGAAATGTAACGGGTCGCAAAAGCTACAAAAAAGAGAGGCAGAATTGAGACCAAAAAAAGGCACCAAACACTTCGACCCGGATTGCGGGGTTTGGAGCTTAATGAAGTAGAAAGTTGTTAAACGGTTTGTTAGTTTAATGACTGGTGGCAGGTGATGTTGGATAGATTTGAGGCAAAGTGTAGCATAGTTTTTGCAGCGTTAATAACAAAGGTCAGAATTTTTGAGCTGTTGTGGTTTAAATATGACTGTAATATTTTTTATGATTAACAACAACGAATACATTTAAATAGACTACGTAAACAATATCTTTTCAAGAGAGCACATGAAATCTTTTCTGATGAATGGCTGTAACTATGCTTTTTTACAATTTTACGAACTTTTTACTTTACTTTAATTTTTTTTTTGTAGATAGCCTTCTTATCAATAGAAGGACTTATTTTTATTTATGACTAGCTGGAGAACCCGACGTTGCCCGGGATTATGAAGTAAAAATGGAAAGCCAACACAATAACATTTTTAAAACAAAACATTTATTTAGCTTTTTACAAAACATACACATTTGATTAAGTAAGAGCCTTCTTATAAACGACATTCTTAGTTTTTCCTTCAGGTGCTAGAATGTATAAATTCTGTGGCATACCAACTCGAGAACATGCCACATATAGTTGCCCGTGGGAAAAACATTTAGTTTCAAGATGAAGTCCAGCCACTTTTAACGATTGTCCCTGTGCTTTGTTGATGGACATAGTGAAGGCCAGGCGAACAGGGAACTGGAGTCTCCTGAACTCAAAGGGCATGTCTGATGGAATTAGCGGAATCCTAGGGATAAAAACATCTTCGCCTTTTGCGCATCCAGTTAAAATGGTTGCTTCAATTATGTTAGGTAACAGATTCTTGACCAAAAGGCGTGTCCCATTGCTCAACTTGGGAGGGTCTAAATTTCTGAGCAACATGATTGGTGCTCCTACTTTGAGTGTCACGACGTGTGCTGGAAGCCCTGGTGGTTCCAAGGAATTTAGAAACTCTACTGGATAGAAAACTGCCTGATTCGGATCTGAAACAGTATCCACTGATTTGTAAACTTTTGGCTCACCAGGGAGGAGACTTTGAATTTGGAAATTAATCGTGTTGACACAACTATTTTTAGGTGCAAGAATTGCCCTTTCGCACAACCAATCTGAATTTTTAAAATTTATCGTTATTTTTGGAAAGACTTTAGTCTTTAGCTCTTCGACAGATTTCACAATATTGCAAAAGTTGCTAGATAGTTTTATCTCCCCAGTTGTTGGTTCCATTGGTTCTTTGCCGTCTCCTAGTTTTAACAGCTGATTTGAAAACTGTTCAGACGAAGGGTCACCTGTAAGATAGATGAATAAATGATATGTTAAAATGTTTAGGATCAAATAAATTTTAAAAAATACCTGTTAGATGAGCCCTCATGTTAGTATTGAGTGACATTTTTTTCACTTGGCTCCAAAGGCTGGATGCTTTCAGGCACGCATTAAGTTCATCAGCTGGAGTTGCCCTCGGAACAACAGGCAGAGTTTGTCTAAAATCACCTGCCAAAACAACGACAACTCCACCCATGATCATATTGTTGTTTCGCAAATCTTGTAATAGTCTATCTACAGCTTCCAACGCTCTTTTGTGGGACATAGTACATTCATCCCAGATGATCGCACAGCATGCTTGCAGCAGCTTGGCTTGGCCTGTTCCTTTAGCAACATTGCATACAGGACTGTCAGTATTGGCCAAATTGATTGGGAGCTTGAATGTTGCATGTGCTGTCCTGCCACCATGAAGAAGTGTAGCTGCAATGCCTGAGGAAGCCACCGCAAGCACGATTTTCTTCTGTTCTCGAATTTTTGATAGTAACAAATTGATGACGAAGGTCTTTCCTGTTCCCCCTGAAGCATCAAGAAAAACAATTCCACCTTCTTGCGAATCAATCAAACTCAAAATGTTGTTGTAGGCTGCTCTTTGATCTGGTATCAGTTGTGGTTCCTTCTGAGAGACAAATTCTGTAAGCTCCGGAATGTTATAATTTGTTTCTCTCAGAATCTCTCTGCACATTCTGTTGCCTTCTTCACTTCTGTTTGGAGCAGGCATCCCAAGTTGCTTCAAGTATTTTCCAGACATGGAGATGCACATGTTTTCAAGGAGAATGAGTGATTCATTGAAAATTTCTTCAGAGAAGTCAATGGTTTGCTGGGGGTTTTCTCTTTGCACTTTCATCAGAATGTCCTCACTGAGATCATTTTTGTAATTTTGCCAAATTTGAAGAGGATTTGAAACACAACAGGTGGTCAAAAGAATTGCAAAAAGGTGTCTTAATCGCTGTGGACTTTGAGTGGCTGCTGCTTCGCTAAGTGTCAAATTCCAGTGCGAATCACTTTCAAGCAGACCATGTTTTTCACATGCTTCTCTGAAAGTTTCACAGACATAGCCTTCAAATGTTTTTAGGTCTCTAAAAGATGTCGGACCTCTCACAATATGTAGCAGCATTCGTAAATAAAAACACTCAGAATTCGAAGGATGAACAGTGTAGACTCGCCCAAGAGCGTCGGTAGCTTTCACACCTGGGTATCCTTCTATATCCAACCCTTGTTTCCGCCTTTCGAGTGTTTTCCTAGATGCATTCCAAGTATAATATTTGGGAACATCACAATAGAGAATTGTCTTTGCAAATGGATCTTGCTGGCATAATTCAAAAAATGCCAACAAAGTGGTTCTGGGTGGTGTTAAGAGCTGATGGTGAAGGTTACCAGGATGGAAATACACTCTCTGGCCATTCTCTAAGTGAACACTTAGATGCATAACCGTTGGGTAGCGCTCATGGATGCTGAATCCAAAAATCCTCCAAACTGCCTCATTACTGCTTATATATCTACCAAGCTGAAATGCTTCAACTTCATCGAGAATGGGCGTTTTCTTCTGAACCTCAAAGATGGCCTGGTCACTCCCTTTGTTGATGTACTTACAGATATATTTGATAGACTTGACGGATTGGCAGTACTCAACATTGATGTGAGCCTGGAACATCTTTGAGAGAAGAGGGTTGTAAGGAACAACCCACTGGTTGTTGATTTCGATTTCTTGGAGTACAGATCCGTTGGGTACTTTTAGCTTATATGAGAATCCACCATCACCTGGCTTTCTTCTTCGGTAGACTGGGTAGCCATCTTCTCCTGTTTGAGTTTGCTGGATAAAATTTCGTGGATATTTTTTGGTACATCTGCCTTCCGCCATGCATGGAGACCTCTTGTTGAAGTTTCCACAGGGGCCATGGATCATGTTCTTTGTGATAATTTCATGTAGTTTTTTGTCCAGTTGAGGGTCTGGTAATTCAGCGCTGATTAAACTATCAATTTCAGTGGGTCTTATTTTTTCTTTCAACCAGAGCAAGATGTGGGCGTGAGGAAGACCTCGTTTTTGCCACTCAACGGAGTACATGAAACATTGAGTTTCACCGAAAATCTGAGCTTTTGTTATTATGTCCATCATTTTTGCGAGTTTCCTTTTGAACACTCTGGCAATGATGTCATGGCGGTCCACAGGTGTCTGACCAAGCAAAAGGTGAGCCTTAATTTCATCCCAAGCAGGATTACACGTGAATGTAATTAAAAGGTCAGGTCTTCCATACTTCCGTACATAGGTCATGCCATCTTTGCTGTACTCATGCATCTGCCTGGGACTTCCAGTCACTGTAGATGGGAGGATAACCATTTTACCCAGATCATTTGGATTTCCATCAGTGGCCACAGCATCTTTGAGGTGAATGTATTGCTCAGTTCATAATTTTTTTGATTCAGTCGGATGAAAAGAAGACGTTCGCTCTCAATCTTCGCATACATGTCAACTAAAAACTGATGAAATAGCTGTTTGCACTTAAGAATGTGATTTTCTTCACCAGTTCGGACCATAATAGAGTAGGCATAGAAGTTCATTGCTGACACTTTTTTGGCTAAAGGGTTTCCGGATGTAGCGTCAACTTGAGGAATTCCAAAATGATAGCCATCCTGGCCCTGCCAAAAGATGATGGGATACTTTAGTGTATCATACGATCTGTGAGTTTCTGCTACTCGTTGTAATGTGTTGTTTCTTTTTTGAAGCACGATGTCACGACTATGAAAATCGTTACCCACTATCACGATAGCCACCTCATCAAATGTTGGAGCATTGAAACGCCTCTGATGCTCTCCAGATGGGGTTTTGTCTGCCCTGATTACAACTTTGTAATCATCACTTGGCATGCGTTCAAGAGCAGTCTTAAAAAGTTTGACGTAAGAATTGACAAAGTGGAAAAATTGCTGTAGGTCCTTCACAATACCCAGCCTTGTGTTAGGAATAACCGAACACCTTTGCTCGGCCTCTATCTCTGAATTTCCTAAGAAATATATTTGCAAAAACTGAGGAACCTCTCCTTCAAGCGGTAGTAATGAGCCGATGCGGTGATATATCTGTCCCTGGACCTTAAATGTTGACATGAAGCCTTCATCATTAATCTCTCTGGTAGCACCAAACGAAGTAAGTTGAAAGCAGGAGTTGTACTTACGAATGTTGTTCAAAAAATGTTTTGAAGTTGGTGTTGTACCTGACATCAGAGATTGAAGAGGTTCTGGTGGTGATTCTAGCTGAGGAAGCTTAACCTTGCCATTGGAACAACATAATCCTGGAGGTTCATCCTTCCATTTCAGTGCACCACAATACAAACAAACAACGTCCATTTTTCCAAGTTGTACTTTATGATGTTCCTGGTAGTTTGTATTAGAATTGTAAGAAAAAGCAGCATTTTTTAAATTTTGATCCGCTCCGCTTGCCCTGAGTGATGCATATCTTGCCCTTTTGGCTGTCAGTCTGTTTTCCCTCTCTGCAGAAGATTCGAAAGCCCTATTGTTAGCATTTCTTGCCCTCAAATTTGTCAATCTGCTTTCCCTTTCTGGTGATGTTTTGTTGGTGATATTGGTAGCTATTCTTGTCCTCATATTTCTCAGTCTTCTTTCTCTATCTTCTGTAGATTCAAGAAGCCTTCTGGTAGCTGTTCTTGATCTGATATTTTCCAGTCTTCTCTCTCTATCTTCAGTAGATTCATTTAGTCTACTGGTAGCTGCTCTTGTCCTCATATTTGCCAGTCTACATTCTGTATCTGCAGTTGATTCACGACTATTGATAGCAGCTGTTCGAGACCTCAGTTTTACTAATCTTCTTTCTCTGTCTGCGCTCGATTCATTAGCTGTCTTGATAGCTGCCCTGTCTCTCAAACTGACCAATCTGATTTTTCTTTCTTCAGACGTTTCATTTACTCTTGATTTTGCACTCTTATGAGCGCTTTAGGACAATCGCCCAAGTAAAGTGTTTTTCTTGGGAGGTATGAATCTCCTGATGAAAAAAGTGAAATCCTTTTAAAAACTTATCTTTGTTATTGTTTTATTTTGTGCAACTAAATAGAGTTTTTAACATATTAATGAAATATACACACCTTTTTCGATATGACACCACCAATTGAAATAATTAAAATTTACTTTAGAGAAACTCCAAATAGCTGGGAATGCAAATATTGTTTTTGAATTGTAACCATTTACCTTAAGAAGCTCAAAAAAGGTTGACTAAATTGCATGGAAAGGAAAACATTAAAAAACAGAAAAGCTTTATTATTTAAAAAACCAATCGAAATATTGTGCAGAATTGAATCCTACATAAACTGAGTTGAAATTTAAACATACCTTTTCAATGCTTCAAATGGAATAAAAAATCCACCACTTGTTTCAATGATGATAGCTCATGTAGATGTGGAAGCAACGATTTCATGAACAAATGGGTACTGAAAAAGATACAAATTTAAATGCATTATTTTCATTCTAACATTTTATGCAATGCTGCCTCACTAAGGTAGTTATAATTTACCTTGTTCATTGTCGCTTTGAATAAGGAATTTAAATTCTTTCGTATTGCACGAAAAGTGTCGAAAGGATGATAACTGAAAATGATGAAAAAATAATTCACAAAAACCCATGCGATCATTTCACAATATTGTATATCCGAGGTCTATACTGCAGCTTCTGGGATAAATCTTTTGACTTACCTTTTGGAAGTTGTGGATTAAAATGAAACTTTTTTAAGTGGTTCTAGTACAGTAAGAGCACCAAATTTATGGAACGAAGAACCCTGGAAATCATAAAAATATATTCATATAAACCAATGCCGAGATCTTTAAAGCAGTTTCTCAAAATTTTGTCTTCCTGTGATACTCACTGTGGTGACTGAATCTATTGCAGGATCCTTTAGGAATAAGATGTACAACCTGCTCAAAAGAGATTTCGTCACTATATTTCAATGAAATACACTGTTTAAATGAGGTAGCAGTTTTACTATAATTCAGACTGACGGAATGATGTGAATTCGTATTCTGAAATTTACCCGTGGCCTACAATGATTTCAAAGGCGATGTAAGGGAAAAACTTTTCTTTATCTCCTTACGAAGCAACCATAAGATATGTCAAAAGTTTGTTTAACTGCATCCCACTCGCACTCATTCAAAACCATCACCCAGCCCATCACCCCAAACCAATCACCGCTCCCCCTCTCTATGGGCGATTAAAGCGCTGTCGTGCTTGGTTGATCGTTTTGCTTAAAATGTTGCAGCTGCCAAAATTTGCCAAAAAAGAAGGCTCATTATTGCAATCAAATGCCTCGCACCGGTACCACGTGCTTTGAACAGCAGAAGGAAAAAACACCCGCCAAAATTTCTCCTTTAAAATTTTTAATACTCAGCCAGCTTTGATGTGCTTTCCAGTACATGTGAACTTTGGATTGTCGTTTCTAATGCCTGGCCCATGGTGATGGTGAAAAAAATCCCGCCAAAGGAAACGAAAATTGGTTGACAAATGGGTGCCATGACTTTTGATTCGTGGGAATAAAAACATAAGTTGTATGGGAGGGTCCCTTTTCTTAAGCGGGAGGGGTCCAAAACTATTACCTCGACCTTTCTTATGTCCGTTTACATCACTGTACCAAGTTTCAAGCTGATCGGTTAAGCGGTGTGGATTTGTATAAGGTGCATATATATATACAAACATATATAGCCCAACTCATCTTTATATATTAGATTATTTCCAGATATCAACAACCAACACCTTCTGTTAGTGCAAAACAGCGGATGGATTTTTCAACTAAAACTTTTATCTGAACCCAACACTAAATGTATATAAAATACTGTTTTTTTAAATTTATATACGAATCAAATATCGACTTAATAATCAAAGTTTTTCATCATTAAAATTCCGAAATTTCATGTAAAAATAACTTTTTTTGAAAGATTTAAACGACTTAACACTAAACATACCGGAACTCTGTATATACCTATTTATACCGCCGGGGGTCAAATGACCCCTAACACCTTTTTCGCTAAAACTCTCTTGTATCTCAACCAATTTTTACAAATTTTATAGTTTTGGAAAGCTTGTAACGTGACTCAAATATAATTTCCAGACAATATTCAGCTACAATCATGGATTTTAAAAATATTCGTAGTCTAAGAAAAAAAATCCTAAAAAACATGCTTCGGGAAAATGGCTGTAGGTCAGTTATTAAGAGCTCGAGAAAAAAATCACTTGGTGCCTGAAAAGGTTGAAGTTAAAAACTATACGTTGCATATATGGAAAAAAATATTAAAAAAAAATTAAGATCATGACCACAAAAAATGTAAAAAAGTGGTGTAAAAATCGTACTTTTTAATGAATCAATCGCCAAAGCTGTCCCAGCCACCGTAGAAATTTTTTGAAAAGCGAATTGGAAAATTGACGTAATTTGTGACATTTTGGCTTCTTAAGATTTATAAAACACGAAACATAGAATTTTTGACAGTTATTCAAATGTGGCTGTTTTTAGACTTTTTATCAATTTAGTTTTTCTGAGGCTATTCTTACACTTAAGTTCGGCTTTGCACTGGATTTTAAGTATGTCAACAAAAGATTTAAGCAATAAAACTATATGCACTAGAAAAGAAATTTCATACCGGTTCTAGAGATGTGATCATATTGGCGGTGCAATGCGTGACAAAATTGTGATAAATATTTTTCTAAACGTAAATTGTTTTTTCGTTTCCTTTCACCCGTCTTTGTGTGCAAAATAGCTTTGAAATATTACCACCCACTGCGCCCACCTTCCAAGCAAGAATTGGTGCTGACTTTTCAAAATTCTGAAACTTTTTCACTATCTGATTTATCATATTTTTGTTATGCAACGTATTGCCAGTATAATTACTCTAATTACTTATCCTTAGAAAATGCAAATTGTTAAAAATGTCTAAAAACAGCTACATTTGGATGGCCGTCAAAATTTCGGTGTTTCGTGTTTTATAAATCTAAAGATGATAAAATGTCACAAATTACGTCAACTTTCCAATTCACTTTTCAAAAAATTTCTACTGTGACTCACGGTGTCTCTGATGGAACGATTTTATTTATCGAAAATTAGCATCGCTAATTTTTGCACCATTTGAAAGCTGGGACTTTCCCCTTTCATTTGAGCCCAAATTTGAAATAATCCACCGGGGGGTCTAGAACATTTTATTTTTTTGAAGATTTTTTAACCTTAATAACGGTTTTTCCAAAGACAAAATCATACTAATCACTGTGAAAACGCTCGTCTTACCTTTAGCGTAAATTCAACATTATATGTCAATAACATGATTCAACAGAAAATTTCCCTGGCTACAATTTTGTAGAAGACATCAAAGTGATACAAATTGAGAGAAATGAGTTGGAATGTCACAAACAGAGTGATTATTATTTCATTTGAAAAATCTAATAAAACTTCTCACCATTGATTGTACTAAGACCAGAAAAAGTATTCTACGAGCTTAGTTATTGGTTGTAGAGTATATAAATGTTCAAAACGGTTTATTTACATTTAAAAATCAATCTTTTACATTAAGTTGATCAGGATTATCTGAAGTTATGAGCATTTTTGAGGTTTTATTATTCCGGAACAAATATCAAATTCTTTTTTTTGTCACTCCGATTTTTCCAAAAACCCCAAAGTAGGGAATAAATATAGTTTAAGGTATTTGAAACGAAAATTTGATTCATTCTTCGAAAATTCTAACAGTTGAATGAGCGAAAGGCAAACTGTAGAAGATGGGAATAATATCAACTGTCGTTTAGAATTTTTTTTCAAATGTTTGATCTTATTTTTTTCGATTGTTTGATTTTGTGCAATGTAGATTGTATACAAGTTTGTTGCAAGCCAGCTTTGGTTGAATTTTTTTACCAATGTATTGAAAATTTAAACTAATTTTTATTTTGAACCCCCCCCTTCCCCCCCTTCTCGTGATGTTTCAACTCCAAATGACAAAAGACAGATTTCAAATTTGTTCCGGCCATATAAAAAAAAGATGGCTCCGGCTTGACTTGAACATTTTGTTACTCATGTCATACCATGAGCAATGTTACATTTTGAATAAGTGCCTAATCTTGCAAATATATTTATGTAGATAAATTATTTTAAGCATTTCAAGCCAGTGCTTTAAATACTGTTCATGACACGATGTAATATTTTAATTTCATAGAAGTAAGAAAATAATATTCCAGGGGAAAGCCAAAAATGCAGAAATCCACAGACAATTGCTTGCAGTGTACTTTCAGATAAAAACACATGTTTTTTTTTATTTTATCTAGGAAATTTGAAAAAAAAAATCATCAATTTGAACAAATACAAAAATTTCAGAAAACAAAATAGAAAATTCGCCAAAAATCTGATGACTTCAGATCTGACAACTTAAAGTGAATTGAGAGAATATTTTCAGATAACAGTATTACATCAATTCAACCTCTTAACATTGTTGAAAACAAAGTTGATATTGTATTTTTTTTTTCATCTTCTTTTTCCTTTTTATCAAAAAAAGAATTATTGAAAGACATTAGGTTCAGTTCGTGTACTTTTGAGAAAAATGAACAATCTGAAATTTTCACTTGAAAACTTAAATTCGACCACATTTTTACATACACGAGTGCCTTCAAAAACACTAATCCATGCAATCAAAGATAAACAATAGGTTGAAATTTTTATTTAATTTTATATATGACACTTTATCATGCTTATGATACCCGTGTCTAAGGTTTCACAATCTATCAAAAGTGAAAAGTTTGAAAACCTTCAGAAATCATCAACAAGGGTGAAAGATTTTCAACAAAAATGTTTGATTTTAAAATCCAGGTGAATTATTTGAATTTTGAGCTTAAATGCAAGAAGTAAATCTAATTTGTTTCCTAGTCCCAAATGTTTGTTCATAAAGTATTCAATCTAACTTAGCTCAAAATATAAATAACTAAATTTTCAAGAAAGGCGGAATAAAACCCTGCAAATGCTTATCAATTCAGATAATCCTGATCAATTTAATGTAAAAGATTAATTTTCTAATGAAAATAAACCATTTTGAACATTTATATACTCTACAACCAATAACTAAGCTCGTAGAATACTTTTCTGGTCTTAGTACAATCAATGGTGAGAAGTTTTATTAGATTTTTCAAATGAAATAATAATCACTATGTTTGTAACTTTACAACCCTTTTCTCTCAATTTGTATCACTTTGATGTCTTCTACAAAATTGTAGCCAGGGAAATTTCCTATTGAACCATGTTATTGACATATAATTTTGGATTTACGCTAAAAGTAAGACGAGCGTTTTCACAGTGACAAATATGATTTTGGCTTTTGAAAAACCATTAAAAAGGTTAAAAAATCTTCATAAAAATAAAATGTTCTAGACCCCCCGGTGGATTATTTCAAATTTGGGCTCAAATGAAAGGGGAAAGTCCCAGCTTTCAAATGGTGCAAAAATTAGCGATGCTAATTTTCGAAAAATAAAATTTTCTCCCAGAGACACCGTGTGACTGTGACAGCTTTGGCGATAGATTCATTAAAAATTACGATTTTCACACCACTTTTTTACATTTTTTGTGGTCATGATCTTAAATTTTTTTAAATATTTTTTTCCATATATGCAACGTATAGCTTCTAACTTCAGCTTTTTCAGGCACAAAATGAATTTTTTCTCGAGCTCTTAATAACTGACTTACAGCCATTTTCCCGAAGCATATTTTTTAGGATTCTTTTCTTAGACTACGAATAACTTTAAAACCCATGATTGTAGCTGAATATTGTCTGGAAATTATATTTGAGTCACGTTACAAGCTTTCCAAAACTATAAATAATATAGTAACTTTAATAATAAAATAATATTTTAATGCAAAAGTACGTGCATTTTGAAAATAAAAATAGTCATGAAAAAAAATTTGCGAAAAAATAAATATAATATTAGTTATAGTCATTTGAATTTCAAAAAATGTCATTTGACCCCCTCCGGTATAAATAGTGTTAAACATACATTTTAAATTCACTTCACGCTCTTTTGGAATTCACTTTGTCCCACACTTGAAATTCACTTGACCAGTCACATACGTGAATTGCACTTGTCAGTCACTTAAAATTCACATGATTTCTACAACGGCCAAAATTTTCATTCAGAGGTCAAAAACATTTGAAGTGGAAACTATTTTCGGTGCAGATATTGCCTTTTTCAAAATCTGCTCTTATTTTAAAAGGAATGTTCAAGATGGAGCTTACCTTAAAGGACAAGAATAGTCAAAAAAACATGGAAACCTTTTCCATAGCTTTCCAGTGAAAACGGAAAGCCAAGATAATCTAGGGTCCACTTGAAAGTACATTTCTAGAGATCGTTTTGATTTGGTCGTATGAATCAACATGAACAAAAAACTCTCAGAGTTATTCAAAATACTAGAATTAGAAATTTGTTTTAAAATTTCCACATCGATTTTCTCAAAACACGCAATGTGGCTCATACGACCTAATCAAAACAAACTCTAGATTTATTTCTTCACCACACTGTTGATAACGATCGCAGGTGGTTTTATACAACGTTATCTACAGGGTGTTTAATAAGTTCGAATACACATTTTTACCAAATGGTGTGGTAAAGCCGTAGCATATACCTCTAACTTTTTGTTACAGTAATTTTAATAAAGTCACCTAATATGACTCCATTGGTCCAATTCTCATAATCATTGATGTAGTCGAGAATAATCATGAACAGAATTTCCAAACTTGTATCATATAAAATCTATTTTTTCGTATTATATGTGAAATGTCGAAAAAGTGGCTACGTGCTAGCTTTAATATTAATATTAAATATGTGCTTGTGTAACTTTGTATTAAGTTAACATTGGAAATTAATGGAATTTTTTGGCTAATTTTGCATGTAGTGTTTATTTTTATAGGCGATTTTACACAAAACAATACAGGTTTTTGGAAATTTTGGCTCAAAATGAAAAGTGCCTTGCCCTACAAATATAACTCTCTTGGATTGGTTTCATATATCATACGTGTTGTCGAGAGTAAAAAAAAATAAAGGAAACCGTCAACATTCTATAATGTGGAAGGAAATTTCAACAATAGAGGAGCGTGCCGCGTACTGTAAAGTTGACAAACCGTTGGAGCTCATATAATTGGTTTAAGGTAAAGTTTTTCCGAAACAAAAGGTGTGATTGGTCATTATTAAATTACCTTTGCATTAGGTTTAAATTAAAATTAATCTGTTCAGTTGATTTTAAATTATCGTTATTTTAATTTGTATTCGAACTAATTGAACACCCTGTACATGTCTCGGTTAGCCCCGTAATTAGTGCGTCAAAGAATGTTTTGTTAAAATAGTGCCTATTTGAAGCGGTTAGAAACAATTGACTTTATTTTTCGCTGAAATCATGTAAGCATCTTCTATCGTGCCGGCGTACGGGGTGACAATGCGTCAAAAATCGAAGTTTTTTAATTGTTTTCCCAACAAATCCCGTTATTAAACTCACATCAAGAATATAAAAATTAGAGATGTACCGAATATTCGGCGCCGAATACCGCCGAAAAACCGTTAAGCCGAATATTTGGCTCACCGAATCGTCAGGCTAAGTATTCGGCCGAATAGGCCGAATATCTACTACAGACAAGGATTGAAAAACTCATTCAAACGAGCGACGGAGCCTGCATCGCTCCGATTTTTGCTCATGAAAATGCTCTGGAACGCGAATGAGGTGTGAGCGAGAATCTCCTGTTCTCACGAATCAAGCCCGACCAAAACGAAAACACGACCAAGGCTCCTGATTCCTTTTTGCCTTGCTTCCTTCTCCGCACACAAAATCTAGCATCAACCCGACGATTGCGTAGCAGCGAGCCGATTCATGAAACTTTTTACCAACCCGCTCATGAGCCGTGTTAGTAATGGTATTATTCTTTCCCGTGGAAAATTGTTCGTCCCTTTGCAAAGCTTGAGCTTGAACAAACACTAACAGCAACAAAGATGACGCCAAGCCGCGTTGGCTGTAAACACGCGTTGGCCAAAAGGAATTAAAAATAAGAAGAACAGTGTGCATACGGCCGGCACATCCAATTCATTTTAGTGATATTATTATTCTTTTCAGGCAAATATACCGAGCTAAAAGAATTGTTTTGCTTCTTGCTAGTGCTATTGTTATAGCTTCTTACGAAAGAATGTGCGTCACTTTTTGAAGCTACGAGCTTGAAGGAACATCAATAACATCAACAGCAACTCACGAATGTTTTTTAATACGAGCACACCCAAAATAATTTTCACTTAAAAAATAAGTGACATCTGTAGTAAATTCTCGCCATACGTAATTTCATTTGAATTTTAAGTGAAGGGTCAAGTGAATTCACTTAAGTGACCGGTCAAGTGAATTACACTAGGACGTTCGAGTGAAATTTATCTGAGTTTCTAAGTATGTTTCTAGTTAATTATATCTCGCGTTTTTAAATAAAAGAACATTTAACGAACAGCACTACGATTTCAAATACTTACATTACGCTTTCGCCATAAATTTATGGCGAAAGGAAAATTCCATCGTAATCCCAAGGCAGATCGGTAACTGCGGATAGTGCGACTTCTAAATCTTCCCTGCTGCAAACCAAAAAACCTGTCCCGTTCAACCCACAAGCTGAAACATGATAACACCTTTAAATAACTTTTTCTTACATCGCGTTTAACACAAACTACCGCCAAAATCGCCTATTAAAGAATTGGGAAAATCCAAATCCAGCATAAGCTTTAAACGCTGCTCTTTAGAATTTGCCATTTCGAACTCTGAAAATAAACACAATTACAACCTGACATTCACTTGAAATTCAAGTGATGGGGAAGTGAATATTTTTCTCACTTCAAATTCAAGTGACGACTGAAGTGAATGTGGATGAATTCACTTGAAATTTAAGTGACTGCCAAGTGAAATGTATAGGTCGCACTTGAATGGAAGAAAATCACTGGATCCTTGTTTTTAAGTGAAAAATCATTTGTATTTTAAGAGTGAATTTGGGTTCAGTGCAGCATAGAAACCGCCGTCGTAGAATCGTTTTTGTTGCTGTTCGTGATTGTATTGAACACAAACGAATAGCGAGCCGGCGGCGAAGCATTTTCGTGTGCGTTTCGAGGAGTGAGCGATTTTTATAGTCCTTGGCTACAGACTTCTAAATTTTTCAAATTTTTTTGGATAATTGATAAAATATCTAAAAGTAAAGTTGTAAAAGCCACACAATCATTGAAAACTTATGATTTCAGCAGTTATTTACTAAGAAGAATGACCTTAAGGGGGGGGTAGGGTCTAACGGCTATAAAAAAAACACCATTTTCACGATTTTTTTCAAGAGCTATCGTTCAAAAAAATGTGTTCAAATTTTTTGCATTATACAAAGCATTGTTAAAAGAACATTTAGTAATTTTTTCGTAGAAATATATTGAAAAATGAGCCGGTGACGTAGCACTTTCGAGGATGCCTTTTAGAAAACAAGATTTGCGGTGGACACTGTATCTCAGCACAGAATCATCTGAAGTCAAAAAATCAGAGCAAAATATTTTCAATAGATGTTTTTCTAGACCCCAACGTTTTTATTTAACTTAAAAAATTTTTTATGAAATTTTTGTGGCTCTTTGAAGTAAAAAATACGATTTTCACTAAAAAATCCGCCATTTTTCACCTGTAAAATCTCCCCAAAGTAAAAAAACCAAAAAAGAAAAACGTTGGGGTCTGGTATTTTATATGTAGAAAATATGTTCCAAATTTGAAAAGAATCGGATAAGTAGTTTTCAAATGACGATGTCCACGGACTTTAAAAATGTGCTTTCGAGAAAAACGCGTTTGAAGTTTCTGCTCTTGCTTTGTTGCAGTATTAGATAGGAGGAGATAAAGGCCTATAACTTCTACAGTTTTTCTTTAATTGACTTGAAAATTTGACACAACATTCTTGAAATGTTTTACAATTAGAAAATAAAAAAATAAAAAAATCGATTTTTTGAAAGTGTTAGACCCTACCCCCCCCCCCCCTTAATGGGTTAAATTACTATAAAAAAGGAAAAATATGGTTTCAGTAAAACCCCTAAGGTGTATCCACGTATCTTTCACTGAAGATCGTGCAGGAGAATGCTTGACGGTATCGTTTTAAACTTTGATTATAGTTTATTCCAGATTTTTTGGATATATTCCGGCATGCCCATAAATCCAGTAAAGCATCCAGATAAGTCTAATCTGGCCGGGATGTCCAGATATTGTTTAAAACTTCCCGAGTTTTTCTCGGGTTTATTCAGATTATTTGCTAAATCAAATAAAAAACTCAAATTCCTCTTTAAAAATTTTCAAATTTTGTTTTCAATAACGATTTCGATTCGATAACGATTCAATAACGATTTTTCAAAAATTTCGAAATATACATTAATTTTGCCCTTTTCTATATATTTTTTTTCAAAAATCGTCCTGAATGCCTGACCGTGTGGATACGTGTGGTTGAAAGAATGGTATGCTTAAAGTTAAAGATTATTTATTTTTTTAATAACTCTTTTGAAAATATCTCACTCAAATTCTACCTTCATCTAATTCAATATCAGAGATGCAATTGTAAAAAGCTTGGCATCTGTTTCGACATGTTTTATCCCAGATTTCACAGGAACGCAATCTCTTTGCTGATAAACGCCCTAGAAGCGAGGAGTCATCTGATGTCTTTTCAGTTATTGGTGACATTTTAAAAATCTGAAAGACAACTACTTGAAAAATATCTTGTAATACATCATCCGATAATATCATCTGGTTAAAAATTATCAACTAAAAAACATGAGGGGTATTTATATGGAAGAAATAGAAAGCATTGAAATAATCGCTTAGTTATTTTTTTTTATTAAAAACTCAAAAGAATATTCGACCGAATATTCGGCCGAATATTCGTTTGACCGAATAGTTGAAAAGGTCATTATTCGGTATTCGGCCGTTCGCCGAATACCACTATTCGGTACATCTCTAATAAAAATGCAGAAATGTTCGCAGATAGCAATTGGTGTAAGTATGCAAAATATTGATTTTTGAAAAAGATTTGTTCAAATCAACGTTGTTGCAGTGAAGTGCAGTGCAGTGACATTTCATAAGAATAATTAGCCAAAAATTCAAGTGGAAAACTGTCTTTTGTGAATTTTCTGAGCGAAGGTTGCCAAATAACCTTGATCATGAGTGGGTTTGTACATTATATGAAACCACGGCTGTACGGCTGTACGGCTAAACCTCAAAAAGTGTTTTGCCACTCCGTACATTCCGACTCCGAATAACACCACAAGACGGTGCACAGTGATCAAAAATGTTAAAATCGTTAACGTTCCTTATAACTTTATTGTTTAACATTTAATCTCCTCCTCTTCAGAGAAGTTTCACATTGAAATGAGTTGTATAATAAATTGTCATTTTTTTTATTAATGCCCCTTTCAGAAAGATAGAAAATCAAACTTCTATACCGTGATCCAATCCCTTTGCAGTCTTTAACAAACTTGTTTTAAATACAATTAAATGAAACTTTGTCTTGGATGTTGAGTTTCTAAAACATTCATCTTCCGAGTAACAGTGGTAATTTTTAACCTTTTCAAATCATTTGTTTTATAATAACATTTTTCTGGTGAGTTTTAAATTTTCAATGTATTCAACAAAAATGTTCAAGTATACAAAAAATTTTATTTTGGTCAACATTATAAGCATGTTTAATGTAAGCTTCTAGAGACATGTTGAAAAAAAAATGCATAAAATAAGTGCTATTTAAGCCTCAATTTTATGAACTTTTGCAACTTTCGTCAATTTTTAACAGCTTTCATTGTATGCAAATTGAGTATTAACGTTCCGTCTATAAAAATTATAAAAATCATTCGTACCCACTTGAATTCAAGCGAGATACATAAATTTTGCGTTGTCATCATGCTTGTTAGTTTCTCTATGTTTCTACGGTTCGAAAGATTTTGTCAAGGCCAAAAAAAAGTCATAATGGAGTCAAGAAAACCAACCGTGGGAGAAAACGTTATGGATTGAAGAAATTGTATTATTTCTAAAAAAAAGAGTTGAAAATACGCTAGCTGAACATTTTTGCCGTTTTTTTCTTCGAATTAATTTTGTTATCCCACGGTAGATTTTTTTGATACTAAAGTAGCTTTCTCTTGTTCCGTCGAGATATTTTGAATCGTATATTGATCTTCCGTGTACATCCAAAAACCTAATTATTCATTCTCCTTTGTATTGGAATTTTTTAACCTGTGAAATGAAATGCTCTGCAGGTTAAAATTGATCCAAAGCCGAATGCCCAAATTTTGACCAAATCAGAACCCGAGAAGGTGTCACTCAACGAGCCTAAAGTTTGGATGGCACTTTGAGACATTTTGTTCGGGAAGAACATGGAAAATCAGTTTTTCATCAATAATTTTGATCCTCTTTGGCAGAATTCTTTAAGTTTGAATTATGCCAAAAATTTTATCCGAAGCCCGCATCTCGATAAGAGTTAAGTTATAAAAATTTAGTAAGTTTCAAAATGGAAAATCAGTTTTTTATCGATAACTTTGGTCCTCTTTGGCAGAATTCTTAAAGTTTGAGTTATGCCAAACATTTTATCAAAAGACCGCATCTCGATAAGAGTTACGTTAAAAAGTTATTAAGCTTCAAAAATGGACTATCATTTTTAAGGATGATATTCATCACTGATATTGAGGCGTCAAAAAGTTCGAACGCACCGAACGGAACACTAAATTTGAAATGCATGCCATTTCGTCAAATAATAACCGATTCCATTCGTTCTTGTTAAGCTAGATTGCAAAATTTTTAATTTTTCTTTTGAAATATTTGGTTCAAGATAATATTCACTTGATGGTTTGGAGAGTAGTAAAGGTGAAACTGTATGGAAGAGTAGGCTTACTTGATTTCCTTTTGCTGTTTTCATCATATTTTTAAGGGAAAAATAACCCCCTTATTACATAATAATGACAAAATCCATCGTTTCTCTTGAAAATCATACTTGTTTTAATGATTCAACCACGAACAACCGGTAAAAAAAATCATTCGCGCATTCTGAGTAACTCCGCCTCACTTCTCGCGAAAATGACGTTAAGTCAGTTCTGAGTAGGTGCGGTTTTGGCGACAACTGGGAGGCCGAAAGTACGCGTGTTGTGTAATTTCGTTCAATTTTTCCCTTGTTATTTTCAACAAATGCGAATGATTTTTTTTGTGATTTTGTGTAATTTTGTGTAGTTTGTATAATTTTGTGTAATTTTGCGGAAAATTGTGTGATTTTTCGAAATATTGGGCAATTTTGTGTAATTGTGTGAAATTTCGTTTAGCGTTGTGAAATTTTGTGTAATTTTTTGTAGTTTTGTGAAATTATGTGTAATTTTGTGTAATTTGGTTTAATTTGATGTAATTTGGTGAGGTTTTGTGTAGTTTTGTGTAATTGTTGGTAATTTTATGAAGTATTGTGTAACTTTGTATAATTTTTTATAATTTTGTGTTATTTTAAGTAATTTTGTATAACTTTTGTGTAATTTTGTGTAGTTTTGTAAAATTTTGTGTAATTTTGTGTAACTGTGAGAAATTTTGTATTATTTTGTGTTATTTTGTGATTTTTTTTGTTTTTTTTGTGTAATTTTTTGTTGTTTTGTGTAATTTTGAGTATTTTTGTGTAATTTGGTGTAATTTAGTGTGATTTTGCGAAATTTTGTTTAATTTGGTGTTGTTTTGTGTAATTTGTGTAATTTTGTGTAATTTTGTGTTACTGGGTTTTATTTCGAGATATTTTTGGTAGTTTTGTCTAATTTTTTGTAATTTAGCGAAATTTTGTGATAAATTGAGAAATTTTGTGTAATTTTGAATGATTTTCTGTATTTATGTGTAATTTTGTGTATTTTTTGAGTAATATTGTCAATTGTTTTGTAATTTTGTGCGATTTTTTGTATTTTCTGTAATTTTGTGAAGTTTTGTGTATATTTTGGTAATTTTGTGAAACGTTGTGTATTTTGTGTTATTTTGTGTATTTTTGTTTTGTGTAATTTTGTGTTATTTCCTGTTATTTTGTGTTATTTTGTGTAATTTTGTATAATTTTGTGTTGTTTTATGTAATCATGTGTTATTTTGTGTGATTTCATGTAATTTTGTGAAATTTTGTGTAATTTGGTGTAATTTTGTGTTATTTTGTGTAGTTTTTGACACCTTGTGTTACTTTGTGTAATTTTGTTTAATTTTTAGTTATTTCGAGTATTTTTGTGTAATTTTGTGTAATTTTATGAAATTTTTTGTAATATTGTGTTGTTTTGTGTAATTGTGAGTTATTTTGTTTAATTTTATGTTATTTGGTGTAATTTTGAGTAATACTCTGTAAGTGGGGTAATTTTGTGTAATTTTGTATTATTTGGTGTAATTTTGTGTATTTTTGTGTAATTTTGTGCAATTTTTTTTGTTCTTTTGTAATTTTGTGTATGATTGTGTAAGTTTATGTATTGATGTGTTATTTTGTATAAATTTGTGTAATTTTGTAAATTTTCTTGTAATTTTGTGTAATTTTATGTAATTTTGTGTCATTTCGTGCAATTTTGTGTAATTTTATGTTATTTTATGTAATTTTATGTAAATTAGTGTAAATTTGTAAATGTATGTTATTTTGCGTTATTTTGAGAAATTTCTTGAAATTTTGGGTTATTTTGTGTAGTTTTCTTTAGTGTTGTTTTATTTTGTGTTATTTGTTTAATTTTGTGTAATTATGTGTAATTTTTTGTTATTTTTTGTAATTTTGTGAAGTTTTGTGTATTTTTTTGTAATTTTATGTAATTTAGTATAACTTTGTGTATATGTATGTAATTTTCTCTATGGCAAAGGTGGGAGCAATGGAAGGCGACACGTATCAACGTGAAATCGTCTTCAACGAATTTTATTTTCTGGTTCGAAGAAACTCTCTTGTCAACTGGCAGCGCAAATGGGACGAGGATGAGTTGGGTCGGTGGCTCCACTCGATTATCCCAAAGGTAAGCCTTAAGCCCTGGTTTAATAGATTGGACCTGAGTCGGGATTTCATTCGTATATTTTCCCGTCTCATGTCCAATCATTATTCCTTAGACGCGGTACTCTATCGGCAATGTCAGGCAGCAATTTGTGTGGTTGCGGCCAAGGTTACCATGACATCGAGCATATTGTTTGGTCGTGTGAGGTCGATCTTGTCGCTAGAACGAATTTCATAGACTCCCTTCGGGCCCGAGGAAAACCACCCTATGTTCCAGTGAGAGATGTGCTAACCGTGATGGATTTGGACTGCATGTTCGAAATATACCTTTTTCTAAAAGCTATTGATCTTCATCTATAATTCTTTTTATTTTCATATTTCTCTACATCTATTTTCTTTTCTATTTTAATAAAAAGTGATGATTTAACTAGATTTAAGCACACAATTGTAAACAAGCAAAATGAGTTTGGCTCCTTAAAGCCTAAAGGTATGAGCCGTTTCAAATAAAGATGTTACAAAAAAAATGTATGTAATTTTGTGTAATTTTGAGTAATCTCGTGAAATTTTGTGTTTTTTGTATAATTTTGTGTAATTTTATGTAATTTTGGGAAATTTTGGATAATTTTGTGTAATATTGTGTCATTTTGTGAATTTTTTTTGTAAATTTGGGTAATTTTGTGAAATTTTGTGCAATTTTCTGAATTTTTGTGTAAATTTGTGAAATTTTGTGTAATTTTGTGTTATTTTGGAAGTTTTTGTGTTATTTTATTTAATATTGAGTAATTTTGTATCAATTTATATTTTTGTATAATTTTATGTTATGTTGTGTTATTTTGTTCAATTTTGTGTATTTTTTGTATATTTTTTTTTTAATTTTGTATTGTTTTCTGTTATTATGATGTATTTTGTTTAATTTTGAGTAATTTTTTTGTTATTTTGTGTAGTTTTTTGTATCGATACAAATTCAATTATCGGGTCGTAGTTTTGAACAGTATTTAAAAAAATAATATTAAATTCTTCAACAAAACATTTTTATGTAACTTTTTTGAACTAACTTTTCAAAAGAGACAGTATTAACTTATACGTGTAATGCTGATCATGTCATAAAAAACCTATGATGATAACGTACATCATGAACTGTGCATAGCGATTTGAAAATAGTGCATCATCAATTCATTTTGATGTTTTTTTTGCGAGAAACAAACCATTTTCAAAGTTTTAGATGATCTTTTTACTTACAAAAATCAAAGATTTTGAATCTTTCACAAATCAAAATATTTAGCTCCGAAAATTTTGTTCGCTGGAAAGCTGGTTGAAATTTAATCCAAAATTCATGCCGAAATAGTCTTGGTATTGCTCGTTTCTACCGTAAACCAGTAAGTAGGTTTATATTTCAATCAGCTTCCAGAGTCGCTCGCCCTCAGTGTTTCGTTCTGTGTTTTTCGAACCACATCCGCCAGCGATTGAGCGAGATTGCGATCCACCGATAAGCGTTCTACATCGCATCGCCGTTCTGAGCTGTGGCGTGTGCGGTTTCGAAGGAACGACACGGATGGCATAGCTCCTGGCATGCGAAAGGGGGCAGGACATGGCAATTCATGCCGTCGTGTTTGGAAAGGCCTTGCCGTGAGACACGATTTAACGCTTCACAGCGTGCGATGATTTCTTTCGTTTCCTCTCCGGTGGACCACCCAAATGCCCACCCTCACCTTTCCATGCAGCTGGTAAACGATGGAAATAATTTCTTCCGAATGGGGGAGCTCCAACGAGGCGTATATGTCATTTATGCGGCAACTTTCGCTCGCCAAAAGGTGGGGTACAATTAACGTTAATTTTGCCGGAGATAAATTAGTTAATTGCACGTCGACGTCGTCATCATCGTCATCGTCATTGAAAACAGCAGCGCATCGGAATTGTGTACGTAGACTCGCCCCACCGTTCATTGGGGAGCTTACTGGCTGAATTGCCCCACCCCGTGCCTGGCCTCATTCAATATGAACGGAGCTACTCTCGGCGGGGGTTTGAGAACATGACCGAACCTTGGATGCCGCGCGCTGTTTTGCGTGACAGGCAGCGATCCACTGCGTTTGGTTCTATTTTTCGATAATGGACGCGGCAAGGGGTCAGGGAATGAGTTAGCATGTTGTTGAATTTTAATTAAGCAATATGCAATTTCATGATACAAACGAGCAGAGTGCTTCATCATCTGCTCCTTTGCGTATCATCAGCAATGACAAGCGAGCTGTCACAATCCCGGAAAAACAATTCTCGTTAACCGTATCCCCCCCAATCATCTCCCAAATTTTGTTTATTTTTGTAAAGTTATTATAGTAAATAATTCTTTAAATTGTAAAATTTGAAGAAAATTTGGATAAATAACAAAAATCAATAATCATAATAAGTCTGTATTGAGAAATGATGAGAACCAATGATGAAAAAATTGCTTCGATATTACAGAAGAACCTTCAGTTTTCAAGAAGCAAAGATTTTTTTTTGCAATCGGGTTAATACAAGGTGAAATGTTCGAACAAATGTTAAATATACAACCCTATTCAACTGTTTTGAAATAAAGAAACCATTTCCAAAAATTCTACATCGTCTTGTTTAGCGTTCAAATTATAAGATTGAATTTGGGAGCTATGTATATGTACTCTTTTAGAAGTGTCGTCGTGCGAGGTGACTATGTGCCTGGGGGATGACCATGGGTTAAAATGAAAAATGTTTGTTTTTGATATATCTCTATTGATATTGAAAAGATCGATTTCAATTTTTAACACCTGATAGCGGGAAAATATCAGGTTTTCATCTTTTACGTTCAAAATTATTTCTCAGAAATATTTAGATTTTATTCTAAAACTCTTGTACGTCCTGTATGGATTTGACATACAAACAGCACCACATAAAATTATTATGTAGAACAAATACCAACACATTACAAAGTCTTTCCAGTAAGGAACTGTGTTGTTTTTAAGAATCGGTTGGAAATGTCATAAGTTATTCCAATTTCCGGAACATTGTTTAAATTGGAGGTGATTATGGGTCAAGCAAATGTTTTAATGTACACAACTTTAAACTTTTTTCACAAACACAGCACAGATTAAAAATGTTATTGTTTACTACAGGGACATTTAAGAATGAAAGTTTTCAAAAAATACCTTGATTAATTAATAATTTTGACCAATTGGTGTCTGTTGGTGAGTTCTCACCCCAAGCACTGCCATTTCGGGCATTGTCAGTCAGCTTTTATTCATTTCAAACTCATAATTCGCGCATTAGATTCATAATGATAATGTCCCAAACAATTGACTGACAAATGTTATAAAGTGTGAAAATGAACAGCATTAAATTTCACCCACCACCTTGAAGTGTCGTTCGGAGAAGCAATGCACGGAGTGGCGAAGAACTATTTGATGTTATTTTAACGCCGAAAGCTACTCATGATCACGGTTTTTTGTTAACAGTCGCTCAGATTATTCCCACCCCTCTAAGATGTGACTATGGCTCAATTTTGAATTGTTCATAACTTTTTCAAAAATCGATTATTTTCATCAATGTTTTGCATTCTTACACCTTTGCTGTTTGCAAACATTTCTGCTTTGATACTTTTTTTTATGTGAGTAGAATAATGGAAAATTTTTTTAGAAAATAAAATCATTACTGAATTTTTTTGTGTAATTTTGTGGAATTGTTAATAGTTTTGGGTTCTTTTATGTAAAGCTGTGTAATTATGTGAAATTGTGTGTAGCTTTGTGGAATTTCTTATAGTTTTGTGATATTTTTGTTAGTTTAAGTAATTTTGAGTGATTTGTGTAATTTTGTGTAATTTGGTGCTATTTTGTAAAAAATTGTGTAATTTCGTGTAATTTCGTGTAATTTTGTGAATATTAGTGTAATTTTGAATTCTTTTGTGAAATTTTGTGTTATTTCGTGGATTTCGTAAAATATTGTGTAATGTTGTGTAATTTTGTTTGTTTTTTGTGAAACTTTGTGCTATTTTGTAAAAATTTGTGTACATTTTTGGTTAACTTTTATAAATTTATTGCGTTTGAAATTGTGAAAATTTGATGAAACTTGCATTTTTTTTTGTAGATTTAGAGAAATTTAGTGTAATTTTGTGTTATTTTCTGTAATTTAGGTTGAATTTGTGCATTTTGAGTACTTTTGAGAATTTTTCTATAATTTTGTGTAATTTAATTTAGTTTTGTGTAGTTTTTTGTTATTTTGTGTAATTTTGTGTAGTTTTGTGTAATTCCGTGTTGTTTTGTGAAAAAATGTGTGACGAGGTGAAATTTTGTGTCATTATGTATAATATTGTGTTTTTTTAAAATTTGTATTTTTTTGTAACCTTATGTAATTTTTGTAGTTTTTAGTGATTTTGTGGAATTTTGTGTAATTTTGATTAATTTTGTGTAATTTTGTGTAATTTTGTGTAATTTTGTGTAATTTTGTGTAATTTTGTGTAATTTTGTGTAATTTTGTGTAATTTTGTGTGATTTTGTGTAATTTTGTGTAATTTTGTGTAATTTTGTGTAATTTTGTGTAATTTTGTGTAATTTTGTTCAATTTTGTTTAATTTTGTGTAATTTTGTGTAATTTTGTGTAATTTTGTGTAATTTTGTGTAATTTTGTGTAATTTCGTGTAATTTTGTGTAATTTTGTGTAATTTTGTGTACTTATGTGCTTTTGTGTAACATTGTGTTGTTTTTTTGTAATTCTGTGTATTTTTGTGTTATTTTGTGTAATTTTGTGTAATTTTGTGAAATTTTGTGTAATTTTGTGTGAGTTTATGTTAATTTGTGTAATTTTGTGAAATTTTGTGTAATTTTGTGTAATTTTGTGTAATTTTGTGTAATTTTGTGTAATTTTGTGTAATTTTGTGTTATTTTGTGAAATTTTGTGCAATTTTGTATAATCTTGTGTAATCTCTTGAAATATTGTGTAATTTTGTGTAATTTTGGGAAATTTTGTATATTTTGTGTAATTGTGTGGAATTTGGTGTTATTTTGTGTAATTTTGTGTAATTTTGTGTAATTTTGTGTAATTTTGTGTAATTTTGTGTAATTTTATGTAATTTTGTGTAATTTTGTGTGATTTTGTGGAATTTTGTGTAATTTTTTGTAATTTTGTGTAATTTTGTGTAATTTTGTGTCATTTTGTGTAATTTTGTGTAATTTTGTGTAATTTTGTGTAATTTTGTGTAATTTTGTGTGATTTTGTGTAATTTTGTGTAATTTTGTGTAATTTTGTGTAATTTTGTGTAATTTTGTGTAATTTTGTGTAATTTTGTGTAATTTTGTGTAATTTTGTGTAATATTGCTATTTTGTGTTATTTTGAGTTATTTTGTGTAATATTGCTATTTTGTGTTATTTTGAGTTATTTTGTGGAATTTTGTGGAATTTTGTGTAATTTTGTTTAATTTTGTGTAATTTTGTGTAATTTTGTGTAATTTTCTGTGATTATGTGTTAATTTGTGTAACTTTGTGGAATTTTGTTTTTTTTTTTCGTGTAATATTGTGTTTTTTATGTTATTTTGTTCCACTTGTTGTAAAATTCTGTTATTTTATTTTGTTTTGTTTGTTAAGTTTTGTGTATTAATGTGTATTTTTGGTTGTTTTGGTAATTTGGTGTTTTTTTGTTTGTTTTGTGTAATTCTGTATAATTTTGTGTTGTTTTTTATAACTCAGTATTATTTGATGTTACTTGATATTATTTTGTTTAATTTTGTGTAATTTTTTGTAATTTTGTGTAGTTTTGTGTTATTTTGTGTTATTTTGTATAATTTTTATTTGTTTCGTGTTGCTCGTGTTTTTCTGTGTATTTATGTGTTTTTTCTTTTTTTGTTATTTTGAGTAATTTTTATGTAATTTTGTACAATTTTGGGTAGTTTTGTGTAAATTTGCACAATTTTTTGTTATTTTTTGTAATTTAGTGAAATTTTATACAGCTTAATATAATTTTTTTTTATTTTTGTGTAATTTTTCGTAATTTTCTATAGGTTTTTGTTATTTTGAGTTATTTTGTGTTATTTTGTGTACTTTTGTGTAATTTTTTGTAATTTTCAGTAAATAAGTGTAATGATTGGTTTTTTTGTGTAATCATCTGTAACTTAGTGTGATTTATTTTAATTTCGTCTGATTTGGTACAATTTTGCGTTTTATTGTAATATTTTGATATTTTATGTTATTTTGTGTAATTTTGTGTAATTTTGTGTAATTTTGTGGAATTGGTTGAATCTTATTGGATTTTGTGTAATTTTGTATAATTTTGAGTGGTTTTGTGTAATTTTGTGTTATCTTGTGTAATTTTATGAAATTCTGTTTAATTTTGTGTTATGCTTAGTAGTTTTGTGAAATTTTGTTTTTTTTCTGTTATTTTGTGTCACTTGTTGTGATATTGTGTAACTTAATGTTGTTTTGTTTAATTTGGTTCATTTTTGTGTAATTTATTTAAGTTTTGGTTATTTTTTGAAGTTTCGTGTTTTTGTGCAATTTTGTGTATTCATGTGTATTTTTTGTTATTTTTGTAATTTTATGATTATTTTTTTTTATTTTGTGCTATTTTGGGTTGTTTTGTGTAATTTTGTGTAATTTTTGGAAATTAAGTAAAATTTAGTGTAATTTGAGGTAACTTAAAATAATTTTGTTTAATTATGTGTAATTATGTGTTTTTCTGTGTTGTTGTGTGTAGTTTTGTGTAACTTTATGTTATTTTATGTTATTTGTGAGATTGTGTGTATCTTTGTGTTATTTTGTAAAATTATGTTTAGTGTTGGATATTTTCTGTAATTTTTTTAAATTTGGTGTTTTATTGTTAAGGTTTTTGTAATATTGAGTATATTGTTAAATTTTTTCGTTCTCGTGTGTTTTTATTTAATTTTGTGTAATGCTGTTTAATATTGTGTAATTTTGTGTACATGTGTGTTTTTTACTCAATTTTGGTTAATTTCGGATTATTATGAAATTTGCGCTTTTTTGTTTTATTTTTATTGTTATTTGATTTTTGTCTTGCTCTTAATTTTTAAGTTTAGTTCTTTTTTTATGTGAATTTTGTGTTATTTTGATAAATTCTTACTTTCATTGTGTTTTTCTCTTGCATTTTAAATCTTTCGGTGCATCAGAGAATCATATTATGTTTTATTGCTATCTGTTTAGAATTTATGAAGTATTTAGAGCTTTTTACATTTCTTTGTTTCTTAATTTGTATATTTTTGTTAATTTTTTTATGATTTGTTTTTTTTTTCGTTAGGTTTCAAGGAATTTTGTAATGCTTTGTTGAATTTTGTTGAAATAAGAAACAAAAATGCGTTCTCTATCAGGTTTGGAAGTTTTGTCTGGTTGTGAAATGTAGTATTTCTTTTTAGGTTTTTTTTTTTAAATAAAAAGAAACGTTTTATGTTGTTCAGATTTAGGCAGGTTGTAGTTGATGTGGCATTGAGTCCAACCTTGTCTCGAAACGTTGGATGAAATAAAATAATCATCAATTCGAAAATAGACTGCAGTGCCGATTTCCAAAAAGAAAATCAATACCACATAAAAAGAAACTTTTGATAAATTTTGAGAATTTCTGTTATTGAATGATTTTTTTATTTTCTTATGTTTTTTAACTGTTATTTCATAAATCCAATGAAACAAAATCTTTGTGGTTATTCAATTATGATTTTTGATTTACTTCTTTCATTAAAAATTATAACTTAAAGTATTGAAATTTTAAAATAATTCACAAAGCATTAATGCTATAATTTGTGATGTTCGTTCCCATTTCATTTTCATGAAATGGCGGACATGTCTCAAAAAAGGCTATTTGAGAAACTTCTTGGAACTTGAAGTTCACAGAAGGCTTTTTGAGGAACTTTTGGAACTTGAAGATAACAGAAGGCTATTTGAGACCTAATTTGTAACTTTTATACTGTGTGGGTGCGATTTACATGTCACAAAAAAGTCTATTTGAGGAACTTCTTGGAACTTTCATGTTCACATTTGAGAAAATTCGGTACCAATTCCCTTTGGAACCTTTGTTCAGCGAAATTCGAACTTTAAAGGCACGAGTTTAAGTAGATATGAGACTTTTGGTTGCTTGGGTTGTGTTAAGAATCTACATCTACAAACTGAATTGTGTAATTTTATTACTAGCCATTTTATTATACTTGAATGTCAAACATTCTTGATATGGTTTTTTAATAAATAGAAATTTAATCACTCTATTACGTGTTGTGAGCCTGCTTGGTTGGTTAATTTTTCAAAGCAATCGAAAAATTCCCTTTGCTTCAACAACGGTATAAGAAGAGTTCAGATACAGGTAATTCGATAGCAACTTACTTACTATCTTGAATCAATCGAAAACGCTCACTGAAGAAGATAGTAAGTAGCTATCGAAATACCTGTATCTGAACTCTTCTTATACCGTGGTTGAATTAAAGGGAACCTTTCGATTATTTTGATAAAGTAGAAATTTATTAAAAAGGACACCGCTGAGGGCAACTTTTCTTGAGAAATAATCCGTTTAAATGCAATCTGAAAGCTATCACGGTCGGTTTTACGGCTTAATAAATCAATAACGAGCGCGTTTTTTTCATATCTTATTTTTGCAGCAGCAGAAACGCTGTTTTCACACCTTCGATTTCTCAACCGTTCTGTTGTTTTTTTCTGCCACCATAAATAACTGAGCGTCATCTTTCAAAAGACTTTGACTCAAAGGAACTTCTCACTCAAAGTGGAGGCTGCTTCGAAACTAAATCATTCCCATTCATTAGCTCCAAAACAAGTGTGTTGATGTGCATCCAATCGGCGTTGCCTCGTTTGTTTTGCTCTGATTTTCTTCCACCTTCTCTACCCATTGACGTGGTGGACGGTTGATGCTATTGCAGCACATTAAATTAGTGAGATACAACGAAATTTCATATCGGAAGGGGCATGTGGTTCCAATTAGCAAAATACGGTCGGGAACGCTGCCAATACACCACTCAAGTGCTAATTGACAACACCGATGAGATCGGAATCGTTTGTGCGAACCAAAAAAAAAAACAGCTAACTCTTAGTTTGGTTACTTCAACAACTTTTTTTATTGTTTCTCTATAGTGCTTATTGACCTGCTTAAATTACAAATTAAACCATGTTTCTAACGCAAAAAACTGTATAATACATAGAGTCCTGAAAATCATGTTGAATATTCTTACTCAATACCAATTGTTATATCAAAATTAAAACAATAAACAATATGTCGAGGAAGAAAGTTTTTTTTTATGAATTATTATAAAAAGCACTATAAATTTCTGATATTACCCAACGCACGGATATTGGGGCTTGTGATGTGATATAGCTCAGTTGGCAAGTCAGTTGCTTCCTGAGCCGATGCCCGTGAGTTCGAGCCTAAAATTAAACATCGATCACGGTTGTACCGGATAAGTTTTTCAATGACTGTCCAAGCTGGTGACATAAGTTGCGAATGATATAAAGATATTAAAACGACTATAATGGAAACAAAACAAAAACTAAAACAAAACAAAAGACATAGCCATTCAAATGTTTTTGGTTCACACTGATTTAAGGAAAAGATATAGAGTGGCGGATGAGAATACTTAATATTTTTTTATTAATTACATTTTATGTTATCAGAACAGTTTAGCAATACGCCTCCATTTACAGTTTCTTTTGGAATGTTGATATGAGTTGATATGATTTTATAGCATATCTTCAGGCTCACCCACGTAACTAAACAGCCAGCCAGCCAGGAAGAAAGCACCTCAATGCACTTTTTGTGCAGTTAAACAGTAAGTACATATAATTCACGGAAGGCAATTGGGCAGTTCTTTCTCTTTGTCACCCAATATGTTACTTGCACTTATTCCAAATATGATATTCGTTTTTCCTCCAGCTTTTGATATCTCGGCTCAGATATCTTTTGAAAATAGGTAAAAATAAAAAAAAATGGCAAAATTATAGAAGTTTACTAGCAGACCCGGTAAACTTCGTCTTACCATGTTAAACTTGGCGTCTATTTCCATTTTTTCTTCGCTGTTTAACTTCAAAAAAGCATCAAATCTTGAGTTGTTAATCGCGTCGCTTTCTTGAACATGTCCTAGTTTTTTCCCATATCCAACTTTGCCGTTTGCTCAAATTGTACCGCTTAATCATATCGGAATCAAATCTAAGAATTTTAACTCATCAATTTGCTCCAATCAATCTTACATGCATCTTACATGAATGTTTTTCATTTACATTTCTTTAATTCGGATGCTTTTAATATTGCCGAATGGTATCAGGTATCAGCTTCCCGTTGAAAATTCGATTTTTTCAGCACTCAACTTAACCATCAAACTTGGCAAGCCTTATGCTAAAAGAAATCCACTCTTTGTAACTTGTTCCATAAACAACATATGTTGATTATATCTATGTTTCATTTATTGTATACCATTTAGTTGATTTACTCCGCTTTGCTCAAGATCACTTTAAGGTTGAAACCGAAATCAAAAAATTTTCATTTATTGGAATATATTGCATATGAAACTTTATGGAAGAAGAATTTTGAATATCGGGATAATTTTTGGAGTATTTGTCCAATATTCTGCCAAGCGCAGCACTTTTAGCTTCCGACAGTTTTGGATGGTACATTTTTTTAGAACTGAAGAAATAAAAAACATTAGAGAAGATATCTTATCCTCATCCTTGGAAGCAGTGGTTATTAATATCCATATTTTCATCAAAACCACGTCCAAAAAAAAGTTCGCCCTTTTTTTATTTGTCGGAGCAAAAATTGCATATTTTATTCCATAAAATATTAACTCAATAAATCAAGTTTTCTTGATTTATTGGTTTAATGTTCAAAGGAATTTAATGTGGTTTTGAAAGGAGAAAAAATATGTTAAATTTTTTTTCGTATAAACAGTGTTGAAGGTGATTTACGATTTCATTTAAGATTATGTGATATTTTCAAGATTCAATAACATTTAATTGGAATGCAGGTTTAAAAAAATTAAGAGCATAAAAATAACTAATCTGTTAAGGCTACGATGATTTCATGTGTTCATTCTATTTTCTAGAAATTTTCATGTAAATTTACCTCGAAACCTTTAACATTTAAGTGTCTTTCTTTATTATACATTGTTATTTTTATTAAAGAAACATCGGGGCAAGTGCAAATGGATATCATCACAGTTCAACTTTCATATTCTTTCAAACAGAAAAAGAAAGACTTTAAAATGAATTTAAAACTGGTTCCTGTTTGTCTTTTTTATCACCTTTCATTGATATATCTACAGTTTTTCTCCAGAATAAAATAATTCTTGGTACTTTTTCTTGGTAATTTTTCTGAATACTGTTTAACCAAAAGAACTTCATTTACGAAGACATTTAGAGTATGGTGGGGTAAAAGTACGACCTTAGTGCTATCCTATTTTTAGAAAATTTTGCCGGTTGTTTTCCAAAAAAACCAAGAATAGCATTTGATTCTTTTGACTTTCATCCCTCTTTTACAAAATTACGAAGATAATCGATCGACGCATTTGGTAGCAGTAGTGAAAATGCTTAACTGCTATCGAAACGTACTCTTACCCCACCTCTGGGGAAAAAGTTCGAATGATGTGGGGTAAAAGTACGACCATTCAAAATTCCACAATTCTGCATGAAGTCAACAGGAAAATTACTTTGTATTAATCTCTGCTTACAGCAGCAGCTTCTTTGTTCGCTTCTGATACAAATCCTATACATGGACAAATAACCTGCGCGAATTTGGAGTTCTCCACTAACTGTCTATATTCATCAGGTTTTCGAAATCCAGTTCTCATCGTATTTGAGCAATTTTTCGCGCGAGCAAGTCTTGTAGAAACAAAAATATGCGCTGAGGTTTCCAGAGCAATTAAAATAGAAGTTAAAATTTTCCGTTCAGATTTACTTCAATAGACCCTTCGTACTTTTGCCCCATTTGCAGTTCGTACTTTTGCCTCTTCAAGGTTTCTTATGATTCGCAGTTTATTGTGATGAATAGAGACATTGTAATTAAATTCTTTCTTTGGCATTTGATAGTGATTAAAAACAACTAAAAAGACACGTAAAAACTTTCAGTGAAAGCTAGACTTTTGATTGTACAAACACGTTTGCCGTTATTTGAAATATTACATCATTGAAGCAAAAAAGGTACATTACCCTCATTTTTCGCAGTATTTTCAATTTCTACGAAAAAAAAATTATGGCCAAAGTCCAAATCACTATCAATCCACGCCCGAGTTTTGAATTTTACTGTTCTCGGTTTGTGATAGTCCCAAAACGTACTTTTACCCGACTCGTACTTTTACCCCGCCTTACTCTATTAATTTCAGGTCATCATTAAAACTTATCAAAAAAAAATTCGGCTTCTGCTATCAACAAAATTATGCTTCTGGATTATCAATCAAAAAAAAAAAGGACAGGCTCTTGTTCAGTTCATGTGTCTGTTCATTTTCAACGGATTTTGTAGATGTTCTGTTAATTTAAAAGCGCTTGATACAACTTCAGTAAAGCACATTTGTACATGTTCGAAAAATGTTTCTAGGCGTATTGGATTGTAAACCAAATCTTTCGACTTTTCTTTTTTCAAATGTCCGTAAAAAGTCTACCATTATTTCATATGCATCAGTACTAAATTCATATTTTTCATACAAAAAATCCTTCTTTAAATAACACGAATTAAAGTTTTTTTTTAAACCGTTTAAATGGTTTTGATTTGATCAGCAAAATATCAATTTGGGTCACATCTAGGCGTCATTCATTACTATGTGCTGTACAAATGATCTAGGAATCAAGAAGAAAAAAACACATCTAGGCTTCATTTGGCCACCACATGCATTGAAATTATGCTTGGTTGAAAAATGCGCGCCCAAATATTTCCACTAATCACAATCAGTATGCTATGCCATGGCTACTACCCTATCTCGACGTTTGCTCGCGACGCCTCGACCATGGAGACGAAAAACAAACCGCCCGGCCGGCGCCCAAAGGAAAAAAATCTCGAAAAAATGGAAGCCATGACTTTAATTTGATTGAAAAAACTACAAATTTAATTAAAACGAACAATTGATTCGACTTTTGGTTATTTTTATTCGATATAAACCGATTCGCATGTCTACAGAATATTCTAAAAATAATTTCATTTGAATCGTTTGGGCCATTTCGGAGGAGTAGTACTACAAACACCGTAACAAGAGAATTTTATATAATGGAAGAGATAAATTTTTATTTTACTTTGTTAAAAAATAAAATGGAAAAGATATGTTGTACGATATTCTACGTTTCAAACGTATCATTTGGAAATAAAATTTATTACTAGGAGATCCTGGACGAACTTCGTTTTGTATATTGTTTATTGTTTATAAAAAATTAATTAAGTTTTACATTCAACCAATACGTGAAAATATGTTTGCGATTCACGAGCGAAACCGATGTATTTCCATGAAACATTTAACAGTTTTTAAAGACAACCCTTTTTTGCCCTTCAACTTTACATTCAAAATAAGAGAATGTTTGGTTGTCTAATTTGACACTTGTGAGAGGGGTAAACGATTGAAAAATCACGACATTATTGTTAACCACTCATTCGTTTATTCGGACGACTTGAATCTCAATCCGATGCTACTTCAATATAAGAAAATGAGAACCCATGCCCAATTTCAGCTCTCTAGGTCTTAAGATGGCTGAGTTTATTAGCTTAGCTTAAGCTTAACTTGATTGACTACTTACATCCACCTTTACTCGTTGAACCTGATATGCTTTATTTATTATTTATTGTTATTTATTTATTTATACTAATCTGTCAGCAGCTCTCTGAAATTTTAGAACACAATTCCACATCGCCAATGTTCGCTACTCCGTGATGGACCATGTTCATCAATTTTGTCAAGAGTTCAAATGAATGGTGCCTGAGATTGACCACCCAGAAAACATTTTTGTAGATATGTTTCTCCTTGTTATACCTTTCATATACAGTTTATAGAATCTTCGCATAAAACTAAAAAAACAGCATTTACCTACCAAAGTAGAGGCAATATACAAACTTATTTTTAACTGGCTTAAGCGATAAGAATTATACTAATTGGACGATATTCAACACCTTATTCGTAGAACTTTAAAGTATGCGAGAGAGCGCAAGTTTTGCTCTCAATTCATGCAAACCGTTGCCAGCGACAATACTGCTTCTCTCATTAGACTTTTTTTCAAATGAACTATCTGATTTGAAGAAATCTGGTTGCACTGTTTATCGCAGAGAGAACAACGAGGTTGTTTCCTCACTTGAATACCGCGCGGGAGAACAAATTTGCAAACATGGCGGACTTTTTATCATATCCGATCTATACCGACTTTAAGTAACCATTTCTACGATCGTTTACTGATTTGTTAGGATTTGTGATTCGTATGAACATTGTAAACGATTTGAGATATAATTTCTAATGCGATTTTATGTTTGCTGGGAAAACATTCACATTGGCGGAAATTGATGCTCGCTCTTTACACATCAATAACGACGCCGGCCACGTCCAAGTAGTCAAGAGATAGGTTCGGGAAAAATTGAAAAAGATAAAAGAACAATGTTGCTTTTTCACTATAGGGTCGAAGGTTGAAATTGGAGCTAAACTAATTTCTCGCGGTACTAACACTAGTAGCTTGTATTAGCGAACTCGCGACACTGTTCTTCTTCACCTACAAGTAAAACTCTTTCATTTGACTGGTCGAAAGTTGAAATCAGAGCTGAACTAATTTCTCGTGGTACTAACACTAGTAGCTTGTACTAGCGAACTCGCGGCACGGTTTTTCGTCACCTACAAGTCAAACCCTTTCACTAGAGGGGTCGGAAGTTGAAATGAGAGCTAAACTAATCTCTAGCGTTACTAACACTAGTAGCTTGTCTCAGGTCTCAGGTCTAAAGTCTCATGTCTCAGGTCTCAGATTTCATGTTTCATGGCTCTTGTCCCATGCCTCAGGTCTCATGTCTTACGTCTTATGTCTTATGTCTCAGGTCTCAGGTCTCAAGCCTCAGGTCTCAGGTCTCAGGTCTCAGGTTTCTTTCATAAGGTCAGAGGTCTAAAGTCTCATTTCTCAGGTCTCAGGTCTAGTGTTTCATGTCTCTTGTCTCATGCCTCAGTCCTTATGTCTAATGTCTCATATCTTATCTCTCAGGTCTCAGGACTCGTGTCTCGTGTCTCGTGTCTCATGTCTCAGGTCTCAGGTCTCAGGTCTCAAGTCTCAGGTCTGAGGTCCCTGGTCTTAGGTATCATGTATCACGTTCTTAGTCTCAAAGCTAAGATTTTCCCTACTTCATAAATTTATAAGTGTCCGTTCAAAAGGACTATTTTCTGTTATAAACTGTGTTAATTCGCGAAATCCGTGTTTAAAAAAACCGTGTTAATTCCCGAAAACCGTTTATAAAAGCCGTGTAAATAAACCGATTTAAAAAACCTTAGTGTAAATTCATAATTTTAAATACATTTTTTTACCATTTCTTTCTCCTATAGGATTTACAATCGTACCGGCCAATCGACTTTTGAGTCCCCTAAACACCCATCCCCAGAAACTGTATCCCAATGACACCAGCTGAAGCTAATCGATGTCCCGAAGAGACCAATGCAAATAGAATGGTTTCCAGTTTATGATGCTATGGCTAGTTCAAAACGATACCCAGCGAAGAACTTCTCGGGTGAACCAACAGAGCATGTTTGCAAAAAAAAATGACCCGGGAATATTTTTGGTGGTATCCAATCGAAAAAACTTTACTTAATATTATTATTTATAGCCAATATATAAGCATAGTCCAATCAAATTCGATTCTATTCCAAAGAAATGTTCCTTGTTTATGTGATTTAAACATACTTTTCAGTTCACCGAGTACTTTTACGTACTTTCTACATTGTGGTAAGTACAACCTTTGCTTCATAATTTTTCGTACCTTTATTTTTAAATACTAGTTAGTTGCTTCCTGCACTTACGTTTTGTTTTGACTTCTTTTCACTTACTTTTGTGTAGGATTCTCTAAGGGAATATATAAAGCATGTGTAAAAAAAATTATAAAACAATCTAGAGCGGATAATGTAATGTAAGCAAAGTTATACTAAAATCCTGTCTTAGCTATCATAAATAGGAAAATTTAAAAGGATCGCAATTTTCATCAATTAAAGATTGGAAGCAACAGCTAATGGCAATCGCCGAAACCGGTAGTATTTTACCGAATTGTCAACATGCGCAGTACTTGAATCAGTTCTGTTATTTCTTTTATGACCGCGTATATGAAATAGCCATTGTCTACTAAGCAGGAAAACTTCAGTGAACAAATAACAAAAATAATTGGTGTTCGGTTTTCTACCAAAAAAACTGTAAAACTGTGTAACTTGTGTCTTTTTACTAAGCGTTCGGTAGTTACTAACAAAGTTTTAAACTCCAAGTTTATATTTTTTATCGGATACAACCGTTCATTTTTTAATCTGAAATCTTTAGAGTTTTCAAGAATCCTTCAAGGAACGTGAACAAAAATTGATTATAAAACCATTCACTAGAAAAAAATGTAATGTTATTTTGCATAATCAGGAAGAATGTTGAAAAAAATTAACAAAACAAAGTTGCATTAAGTTTCATGAAAGCCTAATAATACATGTTATAAAATATTTCATAAAGATATGTATCTATATGGTACAGCAGAATGTTAAGAATAAAAAAAACTACATACCATTGATACTAAATTTTCAGCTTAATCACACACACTTAATTGATTTCAGTTCACCAAGAACAGATTCATTACAACGCACTTAAATGAAAATTGCCACGCAAAAACAACCGTCTACACTAAATCGCGATACTCAACTAAAGCTGAACCCGTAGAAACCAAGGCAAACCAGCTTGCACCATTCATTGCGAACGGCACAGCAAAACCGGTTGACCGAGCGTCCGAGAAACTGACGAACGACGGCCACCAGAAGAGAGTGGATCAACCCCGCCTAACCATCGTGGCCGCGCCTCCTTTTTAGCATTCGGCCAATGTTTGAGCGAAGTCGGCCTGACGTCACCCGACGAAGCCACACGAACGTCGCTGGTTCGGTACCCGAAATCCATTTTGTTCCACCATTCGTTTCCCTTACCCGGGCGTTCGGTTCCCAGCAGTGGCACCCGATTCGCTGGTCGTTCCGGGTTCGGGTCGACCCGAAGCCGTTTGGCACGAGTGAGAATACACTTCGGACCGGTTTCGGAAGCGAAGCGATGACGATCGGATGAATGGGAAAATCTTGTCTGAACGTACTGAATTAAAACTATACTCTCGTTGAGTTCGACACCACGAATGGTGATAGAGGTCAATGACAGTTTTAGCATCAGTGCGTGTTGTCTCTGGCAATGATTTATTGCACATTGTTTAGCGATTTCATGCCAACCGTGCGTAAGATATTTTCTGTCTCAATATACACCTTCCTACCATCAGCAATTATAATATAGATTGGAAACCACAAGTTTGTTAAGTTGCGAATGCCATAAAAACGGTAAAACGATTATAATCGAAAAAATTAAAAACAAGTTTGTTAATTCTTCAAATTAAATTATGCTCAAAGACAAATGTACCCATTAACATTGGGAAAAATCTTAACAAGAAAGAAAATTACCAAAACGAGTTAATACACAGTTTGCCGGCAGCCGAGTTTTACTGCGCCGAATCGCGTCGGGCGATTGAAGTAGAAACTCTCGGTTGAAAACGAGTTCATACGCATTCGTTTTTTTTAGCGTTTTGTGAAATGGGTTGTCGAATTTCATGATTTGGTAAATTCTATTTAAATTTATTGTAACTGATCCAGAACAGACTATCGCAAAGCCTGAAATTAGTAGCTATTAAAAAAAACTTTGTTCTCAATACGCGATAGTGGTTTGTTGTTATGTTTACTTGGAAATCTTCACCAGTGAGTTATAATAGAGAGCCAAAAATAAATCGTGAAAAGAGACGATATTTTTAAGGGAAAGGTTTTCAATTTGAGCAATGGAGAGAATGTTTGACCAGAAGCAAGGCATGATAAGAATTATTCTCAGGAGAGAAGCCTTGGAGTTAATATTGCGCTGTGTATGATTGCATTATACGAATGCATAACAACAATTTAAATCGAATCGAATTATTTTTATTTATAAAAAAAACTAACATTATGTATGTATATTAGACCACTGAAACTCTTGTATGTAAATTTAAAATTTATAAATTTTTGCACCTCCAATAACTTTGAATGGATATTTTGACTACTGAAGGCATAGCAAAGCATAGCATAGCATTGGGTGACTACAAACATCTTGCATTAGCTGATACACTAGGTACAACTCATAATTAAAATAAACACAAGATGCCAAGATGAGTATATGGATGCAACACTCATTTCAAGTGCTGATCTCAATGATAAGTGTGGTAACCTAATGCACACCGCGACAAGGCAATGCACAATGGTGCAGAACATCGGTCTAGCTGTACGAAATTAATAGCGCCCAGGGATGAAGAGCTAAACATTTGATTTCTTCAGCAACATTGTTCAGTTTTACGTGGAGCAAATTCTAGAATCAAAATTTTGCCAAGGGATCCACCGATCGCGAGATAAAAGTACTAACTTTTTGGTTTTTCAAATTATGGCTTTGATGTCTTCAACAAAGTTGTTTATCTGATCAAAATACCAAAGTTTGTTGAATATGTCAAAGTCCTATCACATCAGCCTCAGGAGTTACAGTCAAACTAAAAAAAATCTTTTGAAAAAACAGTGTTTGAACCTGACACGTCGTAGATTGGATAAAATGGTTCTTTGTCTTTGAAACAAAGTTGTTACAAGGCACGATCTACAATTGTCTCATACATTATTATGGATTTAGAAGTTTCTGAAGCTCTATGGTGTATTTTATTGGCAATTTTGGAAGGCTCGTCCATCGAAAAGTGCACATTTTTGCAACACCCCCTTTTTGAGATTATTTTTTATGATAAACGGAAGAATATCCAACAGAAATACGCGGGGAAATCGGGTTTATCTCGCTATCGGTGGACTCCTTGGTACTAGAATATGCTTCATGTAAAACTGAACAATGTTGCTGAAGACATCAAATGTCTAGCTCTTCATCCCTGAGCGCATTTAATTTCGTAAAACTAGAATGATGTTCTGCACCACTGTGCAATGTAATCATAATTGGGAATGACCTGATACAACGAAATGAACTTTTCAGGTGCAAGGAATCCAAGCAACCCAGGGTATTGTATTGAGAGAGTGGGGGAAGGAAATTTTGTATGGAAAATCCAATTTGGCAAATAAGATGAATAAGCAAGAAAATAACACAAATATGATTTAGAAATAATTTTCCTATAGAAACATTCTCACCAAACTCCTTTTTAAATTGATTGATAGCCACCGGTGCTGTTTTTCAATTCTTCCTGGTTCCAGTGATCATGAAACTGGTTGTTTTAAAATATTTTCAACATCACAATTCGGTCCCTCGAATTTTTATTCACAAGAACGAAAAAAACGGAAAAAATGTGACAGCGGGAAAAACACGTCCATTCTCGTATACGACTTGCTGTGACCTCGTTTGGTTGTTTTGACTACTGAAAACAGCAATAAAAATTTTGTAAGCGATTCATTGGGTCCTTCCTGAACGCAACGTGTTTTATTTTGTACGAAAACTTGTATGGGAAAACAAAATTTATCATTCAAAAATCACCAGAGCTGTACTGGAGGTTCCTGAAAAATATAATGCTCAACAATCTACCGACAAGCATAAAAAATAGTGTGAACATAAACATTTTCAAAAAAATTGGCAATAGAATACACCAAACAGACTGTTTTAAAACATGACAAATCCTGACAAGGATCATACGATTAAAGTGATGGAAATCTAACGAGGATTCACGTAGAGAATTTTACGATGATGGACATACGCGGGAGTAAGACGAATCAAGTCGTACAGAAAAAGATAATTTAAAGTAATATTTAATTATCCTAATGATAAAATGTCCCTCCCACTTCTAGAGAAGCGTATGGGGTCGAGGAAGGGCCCAAATGGGCCTAAGGGAACATCACAAACTTTAAATGATTAATATTCCTCGATTCTTGCAGTACTATTCATGTCAACAATCCAAAAATCTAACGTGTAACCTAAAAATGTTCGATGTTCTACAAAATATAAGCTTTTCAAAATTATTTTTTTTGATTTAAGAATTTTCGACTGTTTATTTGTAAGCTTTTTTTATCGTAGGACGGAAATAAAAAAAAACCACAAAAATCTGCTTTACCTTAACTTAAAAATTTTAATGAAGTTATTAAAAGCCCTAGAAGGCAAAGACAGCCATTTTTAAAAACTTTTAAATGGATTCAGATTTTCAAGCGCCGATGTGGTCTAGCGGATAGGCTGGCGCGAGTCTGGTTTTGGTTTGCCGATCGTACTGGGTTCGTTTCCCGGTATCGGCAAAAAAACTTTTGGGTTCGAATCCCATTAGTGGCCGACAGGTAAGATGTGTTTTCTCTTATAATTGACTATATCAGAATGTTCAATCAGTTGCCATCTGGCCAGGTATACACACGAATGCCGGAATACCTGTAGGTAAACTAGCCCACCTGAGGCTGGGTCATTCGGCCAAAAGTCATGAGGCCGAAAGCCATTCGGCCGAAGGTCATTCAGCCGATGGACGTTAGGCTGAATGGGCTATCTGGCCGAACAGGCCACTAGGCCGAATGAGTTATTCGGCCGACGGTTACCCAGCCGAATCCTGTTAGGCCGAAAGGACGCAAGGCCGAAAGAATGTTCGGCCGAATGATCACTAGGCCGAAAGGTCATGAGGCCGAATGGTTATTAGGCCGAATGGTCATATTGCCGAATGGTCATTAGGCCGAATGGTCATTAGGCCGAATCGTCGTAAGGCCGAATGGTCGTAAGGCCGAATGGTGGTTTGGCCGAAAGGTCGTTTGGCCGAAAGGTCGTTAGGCCGAATGGTCGCAAGGCCGAATGGTCGTTAGGCCGAATGGATGCTTGGCCAAAAGGTCGTAAGGGCGAATGGATGCTAGGCCGAATGGTCGTTGGGTCGAATGGTCATAAGGCTGAATGATCGTCATGAATGGTTGCTAGGTCAATAAGAAATCTTTTACACTTGTCTGCATGCTAAGCCAAAAGGTCGTTTGGCCGAATGGCTGTTAGGGCGAATGGTCGTTTGGCCGAATGGCTGCTAGGCCGAATGTTCATAAGGTCGAATGGTCATAAGGTCGAATGGTTACAACGCCGAATGGTTATTTGATATAATGGTCGTAAATCTGAGTAAACGACAGACCGAATGTTAACAAAGCCGAATGAACAAATCCGGCTTTGAATCCATTAGGCCTGATGACCATTCGGCTTGATGACTATTCGGCCTAACATGCAAGAAAGCGATAATATGTCTTATAGGCCTAGCATAAATTCGCCTCATTCACCATCTTGTTCCACCACTTTTCCATTTGAGCGGGTTTTTTCATGGTTCTGCCACATTTCTTCATATGCCCTTAACTATTGCCCAATTTTCCTCGATGGGACGAAAATCCGGACAGTTTGGTGGATTGATACTTTTTTCAACAAAATCGATCTTGTTCTCCCGACATCCCAGCTGTAGTGGCAGCTTGCCAGGTCCGGTCAGAACTTCACCGGACCTTTGTGGGACCGAATGAGTGGCATAACCCTCGTCTGGAGACATTCTTCTTTGTAAACATTTCCATTCATTGTGTCCCCAGTCCCCAGTGATGAAAATCTTAGTCTTCATCCCACAACCAGTGATGGTAAATTTCGCCCGTCACGCTTGACCCGACTAGTTTTGTTTCATCCAGGCTTCATTTTGCTCATCTTGCTCAAAAGGAGACAGTGAACTTTTTCGCTCCTAATAATTGTGAGGGGATTTTAAATGAGCATTTCATCATCTGCTGCTGAGAGAGCCAAGAGAAATTTTTTCTCTAACGAACGATCACTCTTCTACTGTCAGAGCACTGTTGGTTTGTGACTCTGAAAACACCTCATAAGCGCTACGTGTGATTAGTGAAATGAATTGCTCAGTGAAGGCAAGGGCATAGTTTTACTATTCTCATCGCTCCTAAGAGAAAAAGAAATGCAAATCGCATATGAAATTTGGCCGTTTCACCAAATCACGTGGACAGCTTTAATGTGTGATTGAACCGTACACTTTCTATATGAAATTATGCAACATTGACCCCAGCAAGTGCTGAAATAAACCACAACCGAAGCGTCCATCTCTGTTCGGTCGTTGATTTCTCAGCCAGTAACTGAGAAGCTGATGAACATTTCTCCCTTCGAGAATGAAATTGGATGACTGCGTTTTTGAAATGCTCTGCAACAAAACGTGGACTGCTTGATCGGTTTAAGTGTGAGAAAGCACGTTTCTCTTAGGCGTTTGACAAGCAGATGAGAAAAAGTGAGCAAAAATCAAGAGAATCGAAGAAGCCTGGTTTCATCAAACGACTGGCACTGTTCTCAATTGACGGAGCCTCACTACTCGCATGACGGATAAAGCACGACAACAATCAACATTTCTACATCATCGACTGGCGAAGCTCCTACACATGGTCAAAATTTCTCCTGACAGTGACTGGCAAATCTCTTCACACTTCGATCGGCTGCTGACGGCAGGTAGAACTAATTGAACGACTTGCTGGCAGAGAGCAACAATAGCAATAAAAAACTGAAAACGAGCTTGCTGGCAGGAGCAACAATAATAATAAATGCGTTTCTTTTTCGTCATCGGTCGGTTGAATGCGATTGCTTGACTAGGTTAATATTTTAGCTTCAAATGACTGGGGAATGAATGACCGGCAAACGAAGTGACTGGTCGTTAAGGAACAGTCAAATGAGTTTGACGGACCAAGAGGCTCAACAGTCACAGTCATTTGACTAATGACGTTGAATTATGCCAACCCTGCCCACAACTACAGATCCCTTGCCAAATCATCAACTTACGAGCAAATTTATCTGCAAAAACAAACTTGAATCTACCCGCAACATTCCCTTTACGCTTCGCATGGTAAAATTTGTTACCGGGTATTTGTCCAAAATCCATTTTGACGTAAGTTTCGTCGTCCATCAAATTGCATCCGTTGTACTTGATCAACACTTTCTCGTACAACTTTCTTGCCCTGGTTTTGGCAACCAGGTTTGGTTTCAGCGTCCTGTTGGGGTGTTTGCTTGCATGATACAAACCACTTTTACGCCTGGTTTGTTTTGCTCGATCTAAGTGTCTCCCGGTAACGTTGCAGCACCGAATTTACAGTCGATTTTGGATATTTCAGGAATTTCGCGATCTTTACCCCTGACCACGTCGATTTCTCTACGTGAGTGTGCAGAATTTTCTCTCGTCTTTCGCGTTCCATCGTCGATAACTTTTGACTGACTGCATCTTCTTCTTCTTCGTTCTGTGTGCCAGCTGGCCTAACGTCAAGTCGCTGGCGGGGATGGCACAGCAGTGTTGCTATATTGCCAACAATAATACTGACTGCTTCAATCTTGATGAAATTTTCACGGCTTAGTAAACCACGGGGCTGAAGAAAGCAAACATTTCCGAACATGGCCGTCTTCATTGCAACAATTTCAACCAGAGTCAATTTTTTTTAATAATCCTTAAAATGATATCTGCGGCTCGGAAATGTCAATCACAGGGATCTTTTGTAACATTAATAAATTATGGTTGGGTACAAAATCCAGAGTTTTCAGTATAATCCTTGTTAAAATTGATCATAAATTTGCACTATGACAACAACAGATGCGTTTGGCAACCAAAATGTTACCCTATTTCGAGTCTGTTTTGGGGTGAAGTGTTTAATTTCGGGAACCACACTGACGTTCTGGTACCAAAAATTTGGTACGTTGCGTTTGTATGCGATTTGACAGCTGGTTCAGTCCTCTGAAGTAAACAAACCATCCAGATCAAAACACTGTCAATAGATTCGCGATGTGACAACTAAGGGCGGTGCAGTAAATGAAAAGATGCGACCAGATTCTATATGAAACAGACTTTAAATATGTGGCCTTCTCGGAATGTCGTTGTTTACAGGCGATGTTTTCACAGCTATTAGAGCAAGTTCACTCGTGTTGAATACATTTTCACATGGTAAAATTTTCAAAATTAGCCTCAAGTGTCAATATTTCCACCACTTTTTCCCAAGACGAGTGAATTTGCTCTTAGGAGAGGGGCGGACATCTTTTTTTATATACTTCAGAATATTTTTTTGTAAAAATCTCTTATAGTATTAGAGAAAATAATTTAATAATAAAAATTGTCAAAAAGGTCGATTTCCGAACCTGGGCAGGTTGAATGTGCATAATTATGTTTTGACTCTAATCCGCTCTTGCGTTTAAATATCACACTATTGGAAGTTGAGGGACCTGTAACGTTTTTCGGGTGCATCCAAATAAAAAATTTCTTCGGAGACCGTCAATAAATTCTTGAAATCTTCATTCCTTTTTTTATAAACGCACCTGAAAGCCGAGGAAAAAACTCTCTAATCAGACTTTGAGTGTCAATTTCATACTCCTCGCTTAAAACTTCTACATCTCTCTTGTTTCACAACCGATTTTTGTAGCTTTAGAAATTTAATAATTTAACTCGAATATGTTTCTCAGACAATATTCACCTGCTAAAGTTAAGTTTTCCGTTATTCTAAAAAAAGTCAAAGTTATCAAAGTCTAAAAAAAAAATCGAAAAACACATGCTTTGACTTAGATCACCTACGAAGGCCAAAAAAATTCACTTAGTGTCCAAGAAAGCTGAAGTTATGTACGTTTCCCGTAAGTATTTTTTTTTTAAATTGTTTAAGATTATGACAACTAAAAATGTAAAAAAGTGGTGAAAAATTTTCAAAGATGTGGCCGAAGGAGATCTGGAAAATCAATATTTTAATTTTGATGCCAAACGACTTAAAATGGATGAAACGTTGAGATCTGGTGTTATCTCGAAAACATAATTTTGGCCAGAAATCGACTATCTGAGACTTAGAAAAACGGTTTCGTCCTAGAAAGTCGATTTTTGATCATTTTTCTCTCTTCACCAGATCTGGACGTTTTATGCATTTCTAAATCGTTTGTAGTGTCATTGTCTTGAAAAAAAAATTAATAAACTTGATTCAACTTAGAATTTACATGTGATCCATTAGATAATTTTGTCATAAGCTTGCATTTAATTAATAATCATCCAATTGAAGCAATACATACCTATTAAATATACAGTGTCGGACAATAGAATAGGACCGCTGTTATGCAAAATATTCAAATCACCTTTAAACTGCCAATTCAAATATAATAGCACCTAGCGGCAAGCACTTATTGTAGTATGCCAACTTTGTATACTGCACGTTTGCTGCGATCAAAGCAACCCGTTTGTTCTACTCGACCAGAAAGCTATCAGAGAGTGAAAAAAATTGCGTCATAAAATAACACCAGCTCATCGGTTCGGCTGTTCCGGCATTTTCAGCGCTCTAGATTTGAAGAAAAGGTGTTGTTTTTGGTGTTGTTTGTCCATTTTCGTGTCCTGGTAAGTATTTCCCATAAAATTAATCATGTAAATAATGAAAACAAGCAAAAAATAAAGATTTCCTTCCTCCTACTCTGTTTTCAGCGAAAAAGCGATGGGTCGGGCACAGAACTGCACGGAGGTCCAGCGAGCGATCATCCGGAATCTGTACAAGGCTGGCAAAAGCCAACGCGAGATTGCCGACTACTTAGGAAGGTCGAAAACTTTCGTTTTCAACGCGCTTCACAGCACCGGCAAACGGGAACAGGCCAGCCGCCCCCGCAAAACGACGCCGAAGGACGATTCGGCAATCAAGCGGGCCTCGCAAAAGAACCCTTTCAAAGCGTCCAAGTAGATCAGAGACGAGCTGAACTTATCTGTGAGTTACCGGACGGTTCAGCGATGGTTGGCGGAGAAGGGACTAGAAGAAAAAAGTCCCCGGAAGGGGCCGATGCTGACGCCGAACCACTTGAAGGCGCGGCTGAAGTATGCGAAGGACCACTTCGATTGGGTCGATCCGGAAAAGAAGAAACTATGGAGAAATGTGCTGTGGTCGGATGAGACCAAAGTGAACCTCATCGGCTCGGACGGAAAGAGTTGGGTCCATCGCCCACTCGGCTGTGCGTATATGCCCCAGTACACAAATAAAACATTCAAACATGGAGGAGGTAGCATCATGGTGTGGGGGTGCTTTACTTGGTACGGGGTGGGTCCCTTGTACTGGATCGACCGGATTATGAACCAGCATCTCTACGCCCAGATACTTCGGGAAGTAATGCTGCCACACGCCGAGTGGGAGATACCCCTAAAGTGGCAGTTCCAGCAGGACAACGACCCCAAACATACCGCTAAAACGGTTAAAAAGTGGTTCCAGGATAATAAGGTGAACGTTATGGAGTGGCCAGCACAGTCCCCTGATCTCAATCCCATAGAGAACCTATGGGTGTAAGGTGTACACCGAAAAATCAAAAAACAAGCAGCAGCTGTGGGAGAGAATCCAGGCGGTGTGGTACGCTATCCCGGTGAGAACGTGCCAAAAGCTGGTGGAGTCGATGCCGAACCGGGTGCGAGAGTTGATGCATAATAAGTGTTATACCACCAAGTACTAACCCTGCAAATCGATCACGGTATGAATTTCCTTTTTTTTTTTCTACCATGAATTCTAAAGCGGTCCTATTTTATGTCGCGTTATTTTAGTCAGTAAGTATGCTTAAAACGCATTTTTAAATAAAGGACAATTGTTTTAACTACTGATGATTTTAATTTCTTCGATGAAAGGAATTTACAATTTGTAAATGGGTTGATGCACTTAAATGGAAATTTTTTTCTCAAAGTTTTGTCACTTTATATTTTGGATTAACCTGTGGTCCTATTCTATTGTCCGACACTGTATAAACATACTTTCACTCTTTATGTTCTAAAATGTGCCTTCAGTATGCTATATAGCTCATAATTGCAGAATTTACAATTCAAACAATCAGGAACAAGTTTGTAGAAGATTATTACGCGATACGAGTTTAATGTGGTGAGATTATCACAAATCAAGGAGTGATTTTTCGCCTTACCCATGTTTTTAATGTAAAATCAAGCACTGAATTCATAAGTGAAATTTTAAAAAATCTATTAAAACAGGGTTTGAATTATGCTCAAAATAATTTCAAAGAGTGTTAACGATTTTCAATCTCCCATACCTCTTATCTCCGTGCCGAAAATCATGTTGGGTATTTTTCCATTATGATTTTCCTACTGGTTCTTTTTTGACAATGCGTGTATGCCTATTGTGTTGGTGTTCGAAAAATAGTGAAGAAAAAAAGCGTTGAGCAACCCTCCGAAAGCCATCCCTATCAAATATCCCATCAATTGTTATCCCTCGAACAAGGTTTCATCACTCAGCCAAGCAACGTGCCTATAGCATGGCTGGATGAACACGCAGAACGCATGCAACATCAGTATGCTCATCGACGACAAAAAAAAAACAGTCTGTGGCAAGCAAGCAGATAGCAAAGCAGACGGACGCTCAGAACGAGCAAGGGGAAAAACTCTACTAAAGAGAAGCCGCACTCGCACACCATCCAAAGCGCTTCGACAGCAGCTAGCAGAAGTGAGGGGACTTCAAAGTCAGCATTTAGCAAACATTCCTGCTCGTGTATAATTGCATTAGGCTGCCATATGCGATGAAGTCGTCCCGGTCTCGTTCCTGGCTTGGGTAATGGGTAGTTGGCCTGCCAGCAGACCGGAGCAATTAGGAAAAAGGGGACGCCGCACGCCACCGGTTTGGCAGGGTAGGAATGACGCGGAGGAATGGAAACGGTTCATCGTTTCATTCTTTCTACCCACAACCCACAAGATGAGGTAGTAGGAAGAACAGCTGCACGTTATACCAAACCAACTAACTCAGAACGTCCCTTTGTGTGGACTGAAATGCGATGTCGATTCCTGTAGGTGGAGCGAGTGAAAAGAAATTGAAAAATATTATCGTGCTGCTGCTGCTGCTGCTGAGTCAGTTGTAGCTTTTGCTGCCTGGCGAATAATGTAGAAAGAGGGGGAGCCAATTTCGGGGCAAGGCTGGTTGGAGCAGCACAGAACCAGGTAGGGGGACACGTCATCCGTTTAGGTTGAGGATTCATGTTTGGTCCTTCTATGATTCAGCTCATCGTTTTAAGTGTTGTGTTTATGGCTTGAAATGTTTTGTGGGGGACAATATTCTCGTTTATCGATGTTTTAATGGTTTGAGACCACCCTTGAAGCAATAAAATAATATTGTCAATGCAGTTGAAATCCAAAATTGCTTCGGCAGCTGCACATAAGGCCACCGGATCACTAGCTTACGCGGGAACCACACGCACTACTCGGTTAGCTCACTTGCTTGCTTGCTCGGCGACTGACTGACTGGAAATGTGCACGCTTGTGACGAATGATGCGGTATCGGTTTAATCCATTCACACATCCCCCTCCTATGAAAAATAAAATAACTGAAATATAATTTTAAAAGAAACAGTTTTGAAATCGTTTCTTAAAAGGCGAAAACTAAATTATTACGATACATTCAACGGAACATAACTTTTTAACCATTGGGTAAAAATCAACCAAATTCTACACACTTTCCCATGTGTATTATTTACATGCTTTCAAACTTGAAGTCGTGATTTTCGATTCAACGATAATGGAAGTGATCCAACGCGAGTCGAAATAACAAATTCTTTTAAATCACCTGGAATTTCCTCACTTTTCGCACCGACCTTTGGGAAAAAAAATGTTGGACATTCACGATTCAACCGTCTTCAGAGCGTTGAAGCGGTACCAGGAGCGGTTGACGTTGTATCACGGCAAAGGAGCTGGAAGAAAACCAGGACCGGAGAAGAAAAAGACGGAAGTAAATTTAAAGCGGATGATTAAAGCAAATCCCAACGTCTAAAGCTATGATTTGGCTAAAAAGGTCGGCATGTCGCAGGGCTACGTTCAGAATGCAAAGAACTACACTACATGCATATAAGGTACAGAACTTCCCAAACCGCAATGAGCTGCAACAATCGACGGCTAAAACTCGGGCACGGGAGCTCTACGAGAAGATGCTGACAAAATATGGCTGCTGTGTGATAGACTACCAAACTTACCTATATAAAAACCAATTTTAAGCTAATTCCGGGGTTGGAGTTTTCCACCGGCAAGAGCGAGTTCGATGTGGACGACAAACTTAAGAAGAAGAAAAGGTCGAAGTTCGCCTCCAAATATCTCGTTTGGCAAGCCATCTGCTCTTGAGAACTGAGGAGTGAGACTTTCGTGACAAAGGGCACAGTAACTAGCGAGATCTACAAATCTGAATGCCTAGAGGAACGCCTTTTGCTATTTTGGCCAGATTTGGAATCATGCCACTAATCTTAAAGTGTCTTGGAATGGCATGCGGTCAATTCTGTCTATTTTGTTCCAAAGGACATGAGCCTGCCAAACTGTCCGGAGCTGCGCCTGGTGGAGGAGTACTGGGCAATAATGAAGCGGGAACTTCGGAGTGCAAGAAGACAGTCAAAGACAAGAAGGACATATAATATGTAAAAAAACTGAGAAACTGGTAATTGACGACACTTTAAAGACTTTGATGGAGGGCATAAAATTCGTTCAATTTTACACTCAATGCTCCATCGATTAACTTTTCTTCTGATTTTTGAAGTAGATATATGTATAAAGCTACCCTAAAATTTTGGTTTGATTCTAAAGCTTATTAGAAAATTGGCATGACATTTCGGTGTCGCTTTAATTTCATGTTCGCCCTATATAATTCAATTTGTTTTAGAAAACTTCTCAACTTGGTTTTTGCCATGAGTCCTAGAAATGAAGTAGGTATGAAGATCTTACACTAAGGTTGCCAGAATATTTTCCACTACCATCCGGACCTAGCAATTCCGGGCATTTTTTCAAAAACACCTGGCAAAATCCGGGCATGGATTTCAATTTTTCAAATCCAAAAACAGGTCAAAACCCGGGCAAAATTTAGGGGTTATTATATATAAAAGCAAAAAAAAATGCAAAAAAAATTAAATTGATATTTTATTAATGTTATTGCAGACTTCCAAAAACTTTTTGGAACACTTAAATATTTCAAGGTTTATAAAAGTAAATCAGCGAAATTATTTGAAACAACCGTTGAAAATTTCCATACCGTTAGTCAATTTAGCTGAAACTTACTCAAAAACTTTGATTTTTTTTGGTTTCTTTGTGAACATTGTGAAAAAATTGTAACCGTTGTTACAAAATGCTTTAGGTAATTTTTCAATGTTTCCAAATGTTTTGTGTAAGCTGTTGTGTCATTTGTTAAATTTCGATAGGGAATTAGGGTACGATGTTTATATTAGCTAGTTTTTGTTCAAATTTCAAATTCACAAGAACACATATTGTTAGTATTAGTCAGGCGGGCTTCAGCGAGGGTGTATGTTCATGGTACTATGAACATGGAGGGATGGTCCTCCATTTTGGGTGGCGTAGCGAATGATGGAAATTGTATGAAGGCAAAGAAGAAGATGGCCTAGCTTCCGTCATAGGTCATTTCTATCTTGGCGTTCGTATGTGCGAGTTGTGAGTGTGACTTTTTAATTTGTGTAAAATACGTGGCAGGATCCTAACAGGACAATCTGATCATTCAGGTAAATGAGAATGTTATGTAACAAATGAACCATCACATTAAGCGTTGGTTAATCTTCAGGACCTTTTAATCTTGGATTGGTTTTTCCTGGAAAACCCCCGAGACCTCACACGCACATACGATTCGGCCTAGGTAGTCCAAGACTGCCTACGCCTAAACCGTAAAGGACTCAGCTCTCTGGTTCTGCGGAGCCATAACCACTAAGGAGAGAAGTCTCAGGCCTAAGCGCCTTAATTATTAAGGAGACCCCCTCTCGGCGCGACCAATACGGCCTTGCTGTGGTCCGCCGATTGCGTCAAAGAGGGAAGACGCCATTGCCAACTATTTCCGAGGCCCAAATACGCCATTTTGGGCCACCTACGCAAGCCACGTTTTATGATACCAGCAACCAGCGGCAGCAGACCTGTACCAGCAACCCGAAAGCGCGCCAACGTTTGCATTAAATCCGTCGACGGTATGTACTTCCTGTAAAAGTTTAATTGAAGTGCCCCTGAACCACACTAAATACACCCACACCCACACTTTTTGCAATCAATAAAACCCTCGTACTCAAAGTCAATAAATTCTTGCAGTTTCAACTAAAATTAACTTCTTTTGATTTAGCAAGAAACACCACAGTTTACCCCGTAAAGTTTTTGTTCGCGTTCCCTCCGGGTACCCAGTAGTAGGCCGACCCTGAGACACAGTTTAAGGGTTTCCTGCTGCTGAGCTAGTTTTCCGGGAGTATTGGACCAGTAGGTTTTACTTGGCACCCAACGTAAATTCGTTTAGGTAACCGGAGGTTCGAGTAGAATGAAAAAAATCTAATGATTTTTTGTTTAGGGCGGTAGGTGAGTACACAAGTTAGCTTTGCTAATTGTGTAATCGTCTCACACTGGAATCTTGCTAATCAAAAAGTTGAACCTGATAAATTAAAACTTTTAAACATTTGCTTTGGTAATTCCATAAGATAGTGCAATTTGCACCTATAAAATTTTAATCAAAGTTTCATAATATGCAATATAATTTTTAATCTACAAGAGCAACTATTAACTATTTTGTTCAAGGTCCTGAATGATCATTCCTATTACACAATAAAACACGAGAAAAATCAAATCATTTATTCAACCGTACTAAATTATCCTAATTGTTGTCCTGATCGTTTATTTATTTCAATCATCATATTTATTGCCACAAAAAAAAAAATTCGTTAAGTTATTATCTAATTGTGTTGCTAAATACGTGTTAATTTATTTCTCTATTTATATATTTATATTGTCGCGTTTCTCATATCGAAAGTTTTGTCTTAATTTATTATTCACTTTCAAACCGTCACGATCTGTCCTACCATGAATTCAGAATATGCCTTGCCATATCGTTCCCTGAACGTCACACATCTTCTAGACGATGAGCTGGAGTATGAACTGGCCATCCGCGGAGTAAAATATGCTAGTGGTGAATCTAGAGATGCAAAAAGGAGAAAATTACGAAACGTACTAAAAGAACAGCGGGAAACAGGAAGCTTTGAAACACGTCGCGTAAAAGAAAGTGAAAGGGAAACAGAATTTCAAGTAGTTGATGAAAAACTTGCGAAAATTCGCGATGCGTTGGAAAATCGCAAAGCTAGAAAGTCGATGTTACCAGAATTGAAAACGCGTTTACTACATATCTATTTCCGGGTGATTAGGTTGAAAGAAGTATTTGAAACTCAAAATTTAGAAGACTTAGCAATTATGCTTCTGAATGATCATTTTCACATGTTGTCGTCTGATCCAGAGGCAGCTTTAGAAACTTCTCAAAGAATAGTAGAAGAAATAAACCGTTTGAAGGAAGTAGATTTGTATAGGCAGGAAACAGATTTAGATTCAGAGCCGGATAACAACGACGATCATAGCGATGGGGGATTCGACGCAGAACCGCGAGCGAAAGCTAGCACTCCGTATCCTGTCAGAGAACCTGATTCTGAAGTTCAACATCCTGCGGACATGTTTGAGAAGCTGATGATATTTGTCGAAGATGTTGTCACGAAAAAGTTCGATGAATTGAAACAGGATAGCGAAAGTGGTAAGGTAGAATCTTTGAGAAAGAAGCAAGAAGCAGAAAAAGTTAAGGTTCGTGAAGAATTAAGGAAAGTATCACGAGAGCCGCGTAGGCATGAGTTTCGTATGCGTCCGGGAAAAGCAGAAACCGAAAACGAGTTATCGGATTCTAGCACAGGTGAAGGGATCGAAACAAGAAAGGTTTTGAAGCGTCGACCCAGGTCTGTAGCGGAATGGAAGCTCAAGTACGATGGCCGTGACGAAGGAAGGAATTTGAATAGATTCATAACGGAAGTGGAGTTCATGGCGGAAGCAGAAGGGATTGATAAAGAATCTCTTTTTAATGAGGCTATTCATTTATTTGTAGGAGATGCCAGAGCCTGGTATATTGAGGGAAAGAAAAGTAGGGATTTCAGGAACTGGAATGAACTTGTATCTGACCTCAAAATGGAATATCAGCCACCGGATATGGATTTCCATTATGAGCAACAAGCGTCTCAGCGGAGGCAAAGAAGATCCGAGAAGTTTCAGGACTTCTACGCCTCAATAATGGAGATTTTCAGCAGGATGGCCGATCCACCTTCAGAAGATCGGATGTTTCAAATAGTGTTTCGTAATTTGAGATCTGACTACAAAAACTCGTTGTTGGTCAAAGGAGTCAAATCATTGCGTAGTTTGAAGATTTGGGGAAGAAAGTTAGATGCGGCGAATTGGTCTTTGTATCGGGGTAGCACATTTAACGAACCGAATCTTAGGGCTCAGGTGAACGAGGTTTTTGGGCATTCAGCATCAAGGGGTCAGAGGTCAAATGAGAACACCTGGAACAATCATGGAGCTCAGAGGAAACTGGAATGGAGGAACTCGAATCACACCAGGTCGGCGAAGGATCCATCTACCAACGGTTTCGGCAAGAAGTACTACGAGGTTGAGAAAAATCGTACGACTGGCCAGAACATCAACCAGGAGAGCCGAAGAGACGTACCAGAAGCAGGAAGTAGCAGAGGGACGTTAGACAGGAGAGTATCGGAATACCGGAAGCCAGATCCCACCGTTTGCTTCAATTGCCGAGGCAATTATCATCACTATAGCGCGTGCCTGAAAGAGAGGGAAGTTTTTTGTACTGTCTGTGGTTTTCATGATTTCGTGAAGGAATCGTGCCCAGTATGTGCAAAAAACGACAGGAAGTCGTCGTAGGAGGTCGTCGACAAAAAAGCAAAAATCCTCAAACTAAATTTGTTTCACAGGAGGCGGAAGTAGCTGAGTTCGTTTTGAGCGTCGAGGGAGACAATCGACCTTTTACCAGGATCAACGTGATGGGCATCAGCATGCTAGGTTTGTTGGACTGCGGAGCGCAGCTAACAGTGATTGGAACCGGAAGTAGGAAGTTGTTGAGGGACCTCAAACTCAAAATGCTGCCCACTTCGGTCAAACTGTCAGCAGCAGATGGAACCAACATCGGAGTGCAGGGATCCGTGGACATGCCAGTAACTTTCGACGGTCAGACACGAATAGTTTCAACTTTAGTAGCCCCTGGATTGAAACGTCGCCTTATCTTAGGAATGAATTTTTGGAAGATTTTCAACATTGAACCCACGATCAAGAAGATAGAGGAATTTTCGGTAGAAGAGCTAGAAGGAGAAGAAAAAGAAGGAGGAAATTTAACACCAGATCAAATAAAGCAAATTGAAGAAGTTAAGAAGCAGTTCAAGGTTTTTGTAGAAGGAGAAAAGCTAGAAGCAACCCCTGTATACACTGCGAAAATTGAGTTTTTGGAGGAGTTTAGGAACGAGCCACCTATTCGATTAAACCCGTACCCATGGTCACCGGAAGTCCAAAAAAGTGTCAACGAGGAGCTGGATAAATGGATCGAGTCAGGAGTAGTCGAGCGTTCGAACAGCGATTGGGCCTTGCTTATAGTACCGGTCATGAAGAAGGAAACCCTGGAAGATGGAACCGAGCGAATGAAGGTCCGAATGTGTCTCGATGCCAGGAAATTGAACGCGAGAACCCGTCGTGATGCATATCCTCTTCCGCACCAGGACCGTATCTTGAGCAGGCTAGGGGCGTCAAAGTATTTGTCCACGATTGACTTGTCTAAGGCATTCTGGCAGGTACCTTTGGACCCTCAATCCAGGAAGTATACGGCTTTCCGAGTGTTTGGAAGAGGACTATTCCAGTTTCGTCGACTTCCGTTTGGTCTTGTCAACTCCAGTGCTGTTTTATCGAAGGTCATGGACGAAACCTTAGGCTATGGAGAACTGGAACCAAACGTGTTCGTCTACCTTGACGATATCGTCATTGCTAGCAACACGTTTGACGACCACATTCGTAGCCTCAAGGAAGTAGCAAGAAGATTGGAGAAGGCAAACCTCACGATAAACATGGAAAAGTCTAAATTCTGTGTTCCTGAGCTTCCCTATTTAGGATTCATTTTGTCCCGTAACGGCGTTAGACCTAATCCCGATAAGATTGAGGCAATAATAAATTTTGAACGTCCCACATCAGTTAGATCGCTGAGAAGGTTTCTGGGGATGACAAACTATTATCGGAGGTTTATAAGCGAGTTTAGTGAAAGTACAGCGCCATTGACTAATCTGCTTAAAGGGAAACCGAAAACCGTCCAGTGGAACGCGCAGGCAGAAGATGCGTTCAATTGTCTGAAAGAAAAGTTGATAACCGCCCCGATTTTAGCTTGTCCAGATTTCCAGAAACCTTTCACGATCCAAACTGATGCGAGTGACACAGCTGTGGCAGGAGTTTTAACTCAAGAAGCAGAAGGAGGGGAGCACGTGATCGCTTACTTCTCGCGTAAACTCACCATGTCACAAAGGGCATGGAAAGCGGTGGAGAAGGAAGGAGCAGCAGCGTTAGAGGCGATTGAAAAATTTAGGCCGTACGTGGAAGGAACTCACTTCACGCTTATCACCGACTCGTCAGCATTATCATTTATTATGAATAGTAAATGGAAACCATCGTCAAAATTGAGTCGTTGGAGCATGCTTCTACAGCAATTCGATATGAGCATAAAACACCGCAAGGGCTCGGAAAACGTGGTTCCCGATGCACTATCGAGAGCTGTAGAGGCCATAGATGCTCATAATGACGATTGGTATTCCAAACTATTCTTAAAAGTGAAAAACTCTCCGGATGATTTTTTAGATTTCAAAATAGACAATGAAAAATTGTTCAAGTATGTTGCAGCTAAAATGGAAACGATGGATTATCGCTACGAGTGGAAGCTGTGTGTTCCCTCCGAGCTTAAGAAGGAAATTCTCGAGAGAGAACACGACCAGGTACTCCACCCAGGGTTCGAGAAAACCATCCATCGCTTAAAACTTCGGTATTTTTGGCCCAGCATGGCAGCAGATGCGCGGAAACACATCAAGAAATGCAGCACCTGCAAGCAATGCAAGCCTTCCAACATCGGATCCGCACCACCAATGGGGAACCAACGTCTCACCAGCAAACCTTTTCAAATCTTGGCGCTTGATTTTATACAGAATCTACCGCGAAGCCGCAGCGGGAACTGCCATTTGTTAGTTCTGATGGACATATTTTCAAAATGGTCGCTTCTCGTTCCGGTAAGAAGGATTGATGGTAAACAAGTTTGTCAAATTGTTGAGGATTGCTGGATGAGACGATTCGGAACCCCAGAGGTAATCATCAGCGACAACGCCACAACGTTCCGGGGGAAGGAATTCCAAGCCTTACTGTCCAGAAGGGGAATTCGTCACTGGCTCAACGCACGTCACCATAGTCAGGCAAATCCCGTGGAACGTGTCAATCGGACCATCAATGCATGCTTGAGGTCATACATGCAACCGGACCAACGCGTATGGGATTCAAAAATAAGCGAAGTGGAAGAATTTCTCAACACCACGGTTCATGCGTCCACTGGAATGTCACCGTACCGCATACTGTACGGACATGAAAAAATCATCAGGGGAGAGGAGCATCAGATGGAGAGGGAAACGAATGAATATTCCATCGTAGATCGTGATAATGTTCGCAAAAAATTTAATGAAAAGATGTTCAATTTGGTTCAAGATAATTTACGCAAAAGTCATGAAAAATGTCAAAATAGCTATAACTTAAGGCATAAAAAGTTTTGTCCAGCTTACCGTGTGGGACAGAAGGTCTACAAGCGCAACTTTCAGCTATCGTCAGCAGCAGATCGCTATAATGCGAAGTATGGCCTTTTGTATACACCGTGCACGGTGGTAGCGAAGAGAGGCAGTAGCTCGTACGAGCTAGCAGATGAAGCAGGAAAGATCCTCGGGGTTTTTTCAGCTGCAGACCTTCGCCCTGGAGAAGATGAGCCCGAACAATCAACCTAAAAAGCAAAAACCATATCAGTGCACACTCTTTCGCTAAGCGGAATATCTCATGCGTATTTACGTGGTACTCGTTCAGCATAGCAAGCACGTGTTGATCGGTGCGTAGTGGTCATCATATGCTATCGTTGCGCGTGAGAGGCAGAGGCTCGGAGATCGCGTCGGGACGCCGATGAGTTCTCACCAAAAGTAGCCAATCGCGTGTAGGGGAGAGTGAGTGCCAGCGAACCATCATCAGTATGGGATCCCAGCCATCGTCAGCTTGCATTGAGTGCCGTGATGGATCGTCGGTGACGTCGCTCATAAGTAAAAGAATAGAATGCACCGAAATGCATTATTAAAAATGTTTGATGCCGGTGATAATTAGTAAGATTAGTTTTGCATGCAGATTAGTGAATCGAAAAGAAAAGTTAAATTTTCGTGTTGGCGCCACACAAAAATGCATGCTAGGATAGATAGTCAGTAGGATAGTAGTATAGTTAGGAATTTCCAATTTATTAATTTATTTATTTTAATTCGTAGTTTGTCGTAATATCTTTTAATATGTTTGTGATAGATGAATATTTAGGAAAATAGTCAATTGAATAAAAAGAACAAATCAGTTTAACACTTAGTACCTGAGCACATTTTTGCACATTAGGAAACAGCCATGTTGAAAACCGCTCGTTTTCAGCATCCTTCCTTTCAACTCAGGACGGCCGCCTGAGGGAATTATGCTGAAAATAACCGTCGATCAGCTTAACATCATCAGATACATAGTAATTTTGTACGTTCTGATCATCATAGGTTCACCATAAGCATTTCCATTTTTAATCTGTTCGTCTTGTAAATTTTGGCAAATTATCCGTTGAAAACACAATCGTTATAACACAATGTCCGTCTTTATTGTACGTCCGCGTGGTGATCACTACTGGAAGATCATCTTTTGTAGATTCTTATCATCATCAACTGTCAAACGAAGTAGTGAGATGAGTACTAAAAACGATCACCAATTGCTCGTGTAATCAAAAAGGTATATCAACAGGAATGAGATCAAATGTGTTGGATTATGGCAATTTTCCTTTAGGGTAAATTGACCAATAGTTGCCACAAGATTTTTAATGGTATTTCATTTTTTTGATACTTTTATTGAATTTTATCCAACTTTGAAAGAAGTTGCTATGAAATTATATGCACTGCAAATGTCTAATAGTCTTAGTTTATTCGTGAATACTTTTTGTAGATAAAATAAACAATTCATCCCAATTGCTTATTTTGTCGTGGTGGGGGGATAGTGTAACCGTTGTTACAAAATGCTTTAGGTAATTTTTCAATGTTTCCAAATGTTTTGTGTAAGCTGTTGTGTCATTTGTTAAATTTCGATAGGGAATTAGGGTACGATGTTTATATTAGCTAGTTTTTGTTCAAATTTCAAATTCACAAGAACACATATTGTTAGTATTAGTCAGGCGGGCTTCAGCGAGGGTGTATGTTCATGGTACTATGAACATGGAGGGATGGTCCTCCATTTTGGGTGGCGTAGCGAATGATGGAAATTGTATGAAGGCAAAGAAGAAGATGGCCTAGCTTCCGTCATAGGTCATTTCTATCTTGGCGTTCGTATGTGCGAGTTGTGAGTGTGACTTTTTAATTTGTGTAAAATACGTGGCAGGATCCTAACAGGACAATCTGATCATTCAGGTAAATGAGAATGTTATGTAACAAATGAACCATCACATTAAGCGTTGGTTAATCTTCAGGACCTTTTAATCTTGGATTGGTTTTTCCTGGAAAACCCCCGAGACCTCACACGCACATACGATTCGGCCTAGGTAGTCCAAGACTGCCTACGCCTAAACCGTAAAGGACTCAGCTCTCTGGTTCTGCGGAGCCATAACCACTAAGGAGAGAAGTCTCAGGCCTAAGCGCCTTAATTATTAAGGAGACCCCCTCTCGGCGCGACCAATACGGCCTTGCTGTGGTCCGCCGATTGCGTCAAAGAGGGAAGACGCCATTGCCAACTATTTCCGAGGCCCAAATACGCCATTTTGGGCCACCTACGCAAGCCACGTTTTATGATACCAGCAACCAGCGGCAGCAGACCTGTACCAGCAACCCGAAAGCGCGCCAACGTTTGCATTAAATCCGTCGACGGTATGTACTTCCTGTAAAAGTTTAATTGAAGTGCCCCTGAACCACACTAAATACACCCACACCCACACTTTTTGCAATCAATAAAACCCTCGTACTCAAAGTCAATAAATTCTTGCAGTTTCAACTAAAATTAACTTCTTTTGATTTAGCAAGAAACACCACAGTTTACCCCGTAAAGTTTTTGTTCGCGTTCCCTCCGGGTACCCAGTAGTAGGCCGACCCTGAGACACAGTTTAAGGGTTTCCTGCTGCTGAGCTAGTTTTCCGGGAGTATTGGACCAGTAGGTTTTAAAATCCCGGCAATATCCGGACTTTTTTCACGATATCCGGGCAACCGGGCCGGACCGGACTTTCTCAAAATTTTGCATCAAATATCCGGGCTAACCCGGATAAAACCGGGCAATCTGGCAAGCTTATCTTACACTACAATACGTGCCGATGCTGTTATATCTCAATTCCGCCTTTCTTCCAATCTCCGTTAAACGAAATCATCTTAAATACTTCGATGGTATGAGATCTCTGTTTAATCGCCGATTTGCGATCCGAACTATGAATAGAAAATTCTATAACACTGCCTGGGAATCAACCCATTCTCCCATTGTGTAAATCAACAGGAAACTCTTAGAAACTGAATAATCTGGAATATCCGTCATGATAATCATCCGTCATCCGTCATGATAATACTGGCCAGCGGCTTTGGCGTAGTGGTTAGAGTTCAAGTCATCTACGCTAAAGTTCATGAGATCGAATCCCGGTCATGGCATACATAGTACACTTTCTGTGGTCTGGTGGTTTTAGCATTTGTAAGATGCTAGCCATCATAACTTCCAAAAATGTACGCTTAGAGTTAAGGAAAGAAGATCTCTTCAAAGAAACATGAAGTTTCACTGAGATCCTATGTGTGTGTGAACGTTTTTTTTTTTAAAATACTCGTTAACCAAGAGTATCCCCGCAAGACAAATTACCAAGTTCGGGTCTAAAAGTAACGTTATGTGGGCAAGTTGAGTCGTATTGGATTTAAGACTAGTCAGTAGTCACGTTTGTTTACTGTAAAAAAAAAATCAACATTTGTATGCATCTTGGACAAAAAGTTGAGGTATTTAATGTTTAGCTTAATGCATTAAACCTTATTTTAGCTTTAGCGTATTTAACTCAAAGTTTAGTTCAGGGCACTTTACTCACTACAAAGTATTTTGATTTTTTCTCACCGGTGCGTAGAATCGATGAATCGTAGAAAATAGCGATTTGTTTTGAATCAAATGAAATAACAAGCGGGAATTCAATGAAGATTTAGGTTTGAGGCAGGGGCGGTCCTAGAGTTGGCTCTGGGAGGGGGGGGGGGGAAGTGATTTTTCAAATTTTTAAATATAAGTCAATATTAAGGAAAAACGATTATTTTATGAGAGCGAAAGGAGGGGGAGGGGTGGCAGGTAGGGGGGTTCAGTTTCAAATGAGTCTACATTATAAGCTGCACTCTGCTTCTCCTTCTCCCCTTGAATTTCATTGAACAAGATCAGATGTATTTTGAAAAATAAGAAATAAGAGGAGAATAATGAAAACTTATAACAAATTTACTCAGTAAAGATACTCATTTCAATATCCTTCTTTATAACTTATACATCCATTTATACAAAAACTAGCGAAAAAATGTTGATTACAAATTTTTTTTCGTAATTTGTTTGTCTGGTAGTTAAAAATTGTCACTTTAAAAGATCTTTAAAGAATTTATCATTATAAATATTATACTTCAAATAAAAATAATACACACGTTGTTGAGAGATGAAAATGCAGTTCAAAGTTCTTCAATTTATCTACATTGTTTTATCGAGCTTCTAAATATCAGCGCAAGGCTCGAAACAAAATTTTAATATCTCTTTCTTTATACGTTTGAAAAAGCAAACATATGAGATAAGTATAAGTCAATTATTGTTATGAATTTCAAACTGATTGTAAGACTCTGATATTTCATTATTTCACTTTTCTCCGATAAGACCGATAAACTAATTAGCAAACTTTAATAACAGTGCGTGGTTAGATTCTTCATTGGCGTGTTTTACGGAATCGTGTTTTGGAAATTTTGAATTATTATTTTCAACTAGCTGATCCCATACGAACTTCGTTTCGCTTTCAACTTGGAATATGTCATGGAATATGGAATATGTATGAAAGTCAATTACCAAGCATTTTCCAGATGCACTTCCGAATTTATTGATAAGTAATAATTGCAAAAATATTGGATGATCACTTTTCCTTTCGTCTGTTACTAAATTTGAAATCAGGAATCAATTGACCGTGCCAAAAAAAAAACCCCGTGTATAAATTTCGACTCAATCGTTGCATAATAACACCATTATTGCCAAAAAGATAAACCCCTTTCGGAGGTCTTTTATACAATCTTTGATATCTGAAATTAATTGCCCTTCCCTCAAAACTCCCATGTGCATATTTTGAAAGCAATCCAAACGACGTCAATATTGCTAAAAACAGTGAAAAATTTATTAATATGGATGACCCCTTTCTTCGACCCCTGGCTAAATATTTGACATCTGAAATCGATTACCCGTCCCCAAAAACTACCGTGTGCAAATTTTCATCCCAATCCGATGTCAAATAACGACGATATTGCAAAAATATTGAAAGGTTAATATGTATGACCCCCTTTGCTGGTCCCTTACATTGAATTTAATACCTGAAATCCATTGCTCGTCCCTCAAAACTCTCGTGTACAAATTTTCATCTGAATCCTATGTATAAAAGCGATAAAAACGACAATATCGCATTAACAGTGAATAGCTAATATGGACGACCCCATTGGCTGGCCCCTGTTTATAATTTGGATAAGTGGCATCAATTGTTTGTCCCTAATAACTCCGATGTGCAAATTTCCATCCTGATCCGATGTATAAAAACGTCAATATCACTAAAATATTGAAAAGTTGATATGGACGACCCCTTTTGCCGGCTCCTCACTTCGAATTTGATACCTACAATCGAAAGCACGTCACCCAAAACTATCGTGTACCAATTTTCATCTGAATACGATGCATAATAACTTCATATCGCATAAATAGCGAACAGTTCAAATGGACGACCCCTTTGACTTGCCCCTTATACAAAATTGGATACCGGCAATCGATTGCGTGTCCCTTAAAATATCCGAGCGTAAATTTTCTTCTTAATCAGATGAATAATAACGTCAATATCACAGAAACAAGTTGATAAAAACGACCCCTTTTGCCGACCCCTTACACTGAATTCGATTCTTGGAATCGATTGCTTGTCATTCGAAACTCTCGTGTACCAATTTTCATCTGAATCCGATGAATAACAACGTCTATATCACAAAAATATTGAAAAGTTAATATGGACGACCCCTTTTGTCGACCCCTGTCCCAAAATTCAATACCTGAAATGAATTTCCCATCTCTAAAAACCCTCATGTGCAAATTTTCATCACGATCCGACGAAAAATAACGTGAAAATCGCGAAAACAATATTTGTCTTGTATGGACGACCCCCTTCAAAAGAGGTCAACCAAAATTCTGAAAACATTTTTCATCATTCCTGGTCCTAATGAGCCTCCATGCCAAATTTCAGCTCTCTAGCTCTTAAGACGGCTGAGTTTATAGAGGACAAACAATCAATCAAACAAACAAACAAACCAACAGAAATTGCTTTTTATATAAATAGATTAACCCCCTCGATTTTTTTCAAATTTGTCATTCCATTAAAATTCAAAACAAAATGAAAAATTAGAAGCTCAGAATTTAAAGCAAATACTAATTTTATTACTATTTGCTCTTAGGCGGCATCCATAAATTACGTAACGCAAAAATGCAGTTTTTTGACCCCCTCCCCCCGTATGTCACAAATCGTAACGCTACGACGTCCCCCCCTTCGAAAATTACGTAACGCTGATAATTATCCCCCCCCCCTTCCTATCTTCTAATTATTTTAATACTGATTTTAACATAATTTTGTTAACGTTTTACAAAACGGAATCAAATCGCAAATCGCTTACTTAATGATGATAACTTTTTGATAAAATAAATTGATTGTCTTATACCGTATTTGTTTTCACCACCCGAAAGTGTTGCACCTTCCAAGCTGAAAACGAGCATGAATCGAGTTTTGCACCCACCTTTGTTGGTGTACGTGAAATCGGCAGTGTCAACAGAAAACATCAAGCTGTCAAAAATCCATTACAGCTGGTATTTGTTTTCGTTTTATTTCGAAAATTGAAACAAATTTACTTTAGTTGATCATTGTCTAGTAAATAATATGAAAATTTTAACATGAATTTATGTATTGTGTTGAATTGTGAAGATTTCAGAATTATTTTGCTTGGTAGATTCGTCTCTGGCTCTGATGATAGCTGCAATACCGGCTGATTCTGGGCGGTCTATGTTTGCTGCTGCTAGACTGCAGTTACCCCAGCTTGAAGGTTCCGGTATTTTGAACGTTTATTCCTCGCAAATCTCATCTTTGTTCGAGTACCTATTTCCGTTTCCAGATTACAAAAGAAAAATTCTTGGAAGTCAAATTGGCGAACTCAGATCGCGGAAGTCGGGGGAGAAAATTTTGCTAACAGACCGAAACGAACGAAATTCAAGCTCCCATACGAGTGTAGTCTCGAACTAACGTTTTTGAAGGGCAACTGGTGGGAATCCGGGACTTGGAGCAACCGAGCATCGTCACCCTAAGGCACAGCTCGAAGCAGAGTAGCTTCGATGCAGCTGAACGATTCTTGCTGTGGAGACCAACTTATAGGACCCTCCCGAACAAGAAAACTTTTCGGTTTGGGCGATTCCACCAGATCTTTGGGTTGGCCTTTTTGCACTCGGATTTGCTGCTTTTTTTCGTCATCGCCTGGAACCGATTGCAGCAAGCCTTCTGGGCACATTTCTTCTTGGGAGCGTTGTTTGCTTTGGAACGTGCCATCCAGGTGAAATTCTCCGCCTCTGTTGGAAACGGCACTGGTATTGAATCCGGAACAAGTTTCCGTTCTTCGGGATAATAAAGGGAAAAAAAACAGCTCGAACGCAATTTTTGCGGTATAGAAATAAACCAACTAGCTGATATTTGTTTACATCGGGAAGCACGTGCTGTCAAAATTCATGATAGTATTGGTGAGAGCTCAAGCAACACCGAATATTTTCAGAGTGTTCCACCGTCCACTTTATGGTGCACTACCAGTGGACTACTCATCCTGAAAACGAGCTTGAAAACAGCAAAAAGTGCACTACCGGTAGTGCCCCGGTGCACCACCACACGAAAACAAATTCTCTATTAATCCAAGTTGCTCTGTGCTTGTTCACCTTGTTTACTTTAGTTTGTTTAAGGAGTATAACTTGTTATGCAAAATATATTCCACTTAGTAGTATTCGTCGGTATAATCAAAATTGCATCTTTTTTAAATCAATTGAGAAAAAAATAGTAAAATTTCCGTCTTAAGGTTGAACCGAGTTCAACCGGAGTAAATGAACCTAATATTCGGGTTTCCAACAATTATTTCACGGATGTTCAATCCGCATTTTTCGAAGTCTATTTCAGAATCTTTAAAGGGGAAAGGTTACAAACCAGTTTCAATCATGTTGAAGCCTACAAATTTTAAGCAGATTTTTGTATGTTTATCATTCTGCGAAAATGGCTTGACATCAAAATAGCTGCGATTAAGTAAACTGAAATTTTTAAGGAAAAAAATGGTTACGTAACGATGAGCAGACCTCCCCCCGTCCCCTATGTCACAATTCGTAACGCTCGAGCTTACTCCCCCCCCCCCCCTAGGAGCGTTACGTAATTTATGGATGCCCCCTTATAAAGTTTATAAAGTGGAAATATAAAGTGGAAATTTTTGAAAATCTAGAAGGACATTTACTAGGAAAAGTTCTAAATTTTTAAAGAAATTCTATTATTGTGGGTATTTTGTAACGGTTTTCGCCGCTTGTGGGGGGGGAGGGTATCTGGGTGCCTGGTTTGAGGGAAAAGTTGTTAGCGGAGAACTATTTCATAAGAGCAAGTTCACTGGTTGAGATGGAGTTGGAAATTTCGATGGTTTACATCACATCACAACACATTTGCCGTCCACCGGTGTTGGGAAAATCTGATATTCGAACAGTTTCGCGCTACAAAATTTATATCGTATAACACTTTTTGGCTGATGGTGATAGAAAATCATGATATTTTACATCACCGAGCAAAGTGATGGAGGCGGCGTTGCAAAGCAATATTCGGGAATAAATCGGTATAGTGCTGCCACCTTCCATATGTTCAAAACCTCGATAGTGCAAAAAATTTAAATATTATCAAATTTTGAACTTCTACACCATATGTTATTGTCTTGCTTAAAAAATTAACTATATTGGTTAATTTGATATGGTATTTAAAAAACCAAAAAAAACTTCTCTAAACTTACGACCAAATTTTCTTACGACATTCCGAATTGCATTCGGCATCGTTTTCGCGTTGACAACCTAGGCCGCAGAGGTGCCAGAAGTAAATATAATCAATTTGTTTATTTTGGCTCGGTTTTCGGAAGTAAAAGTGATTTGGGTTTTTCATTAGTTAAAAAAAATCCGTCGGAATATCCGGTATCGCATCGAGAGACAAATTCAGGTTCTATTCAAATTGCCGGTCCCCCGGCAAAACCCGGACAGTGCATCCTATTCCGAGGAGGAATTGTCGGGCTGATATGAGATATTTGTATCAGGTAGGTGAAAGTAAAAATTCTTTAAAAGCCAGTTTATGTAATTTTGTCAATAACATTAGTAAATTATTTGAAAATCAAAAAGCCCTATTTGCAAATTTCAGATTTTGTTGCCGGAACTCGCATAATGCTTATTGAATGCTGATCGTTTTCGAGCATAATTCAGGCCATGGAGGCAAACTCCCAAAATTTGTGCTGGGAGCTGGGTCTATAAACGAACTTCTCCGGTCAATCTTCAGCAAGCTCCTTGCGCCTGGAAAACATTATTTGTCCCTCGGATGGATTCCGCTGATTCAACTGATCTGAGGCCTCGGTTCAAATACAAATGGGAAATATGTTGATATCGGAACATTCAACAGATGAATAATTAGAAAAATAAAAAAAAAAGCGGCCATCCAATGTAAGCTTGTTTAAAAAGTTATCAAATAAAAAGACTTAAAAATGTAAGTAAATACCTTTGAATCCGAAAAGTTCTTTCAGAACATCACTTCCATGTGTTAGCTGCACTCCGGTACGTTTGCGAAAATCGTACACATAGCGTTGGAAGAACGTTACTTCAAATTATTATTAAAAAATTACCGTTCATGTTTAGCTACAAGTTACATATGTACGTTCATACATACTAAAATTCATTTTTTTTATATTGTCATTATTACAAGTCAATAATTAAATAAACGGTCAATTCAAAAAAACAAAAATTCTGTAAAAATACTAAAAAGCAAATGCACTTGGCATCGCTGGTTGTTTTCGATTTTATTCCTTCGTTTTCAATCACACCGGTGGACGGCCAACATTTTTGGTCTATTTTTTACGATAGAAAAATTCCCATCTGTGCTACAGACGTCAAAATTCCTACCACTTTTTCCCAACACCATTGGACTTGCTCTAAGGGGAAAATTTGTGTTCCTGCTTCATTCGAAGAAAGTCTGGCATAAATGCTGATGTCTGCCAATCTCAACAACTCCTTGGTGGTGCCACTGCATGTTTGATTTCCGTACTTGCGGTGAATTTTTTTTAAATTTTGTTTCCATTTTATTGCGGTATCAGATTTTGAGGAATGAGTTCTCTTAACAGAGCTCAACTAAAAGCTAAGCCATCAATAACCAAACCTGTAGGAAATGGGGAAAGTTGTCAAGTTAGGGAATTTTTGAGGTCCAGTGTAAAGGTTTTTGATGGCATTCGGCAATATTGATAATTCTCTTTGGAGTTTCTCTCTGGTTTGTTGCAGTTCTAGCGAAATTCAACATTTGGTCAGTTACTGATATTGTTTACAACAACATTTATTCAGTTGCTGGAATTGCTCTCTCATATCTTTCATCTTAATTGATGTACAATTCTAGTTTGTATTTTCAACTCTTATTGTAATTCTTTTTTCTCAACTCTTATCACAACCCGCCTTGTTATAATCTGTGAGATTTTGGGCTATCCTCTAACACCCTTTTTTCAAACTTTTAGCTGTTCTCAATTCAGAATTCAAAACAGATTATTTTAGTGATCCATCGACTTTCATCACTGTTCTCATCTCAAATTGACCTCGCAACTTGTTGGATTATTTATATTATAAGAAACTAAGGCTGAAATTACAGATTTTTCTGTGATATCGCCAACCTAAAATGTTTCGATAAGAAGTTTAATCGTGAGTTCAGTAAAATGCTGTAGAATATTGATGCTTTATTTGAGGCTGAACAATAGACTGCCCCAAATTTGTTTGAGAAATATCAAACTTGTGAAATGAAATTGATCCTAGGCCTAGTACAAGAGCTCATGCCAAGTTTGGGCCAGATCGGATCACGGGAAGGGGTCGCTCAACGAACCTGAAGTTTGTATGGGGTTTTGAGACATTTTGTTCGGGAAGAACATGAAAATGCCGTATAAAAACAATAACTTTGGTCCCTTCCAGCCGAGTTCTTTTGAATACGGACTTCTTAAAGCCTAAACTATGACAAATGTTTCATCGGTAGACTGTATTTCGGTATGAGTTAAGAAAAAAATGTTATTATGCTTCAAAAATGAGCTTAATTTTTTAAGGGTGATATTTACCACTGTTAATGCTGCATCAAAATGTTCAAAGCAGTGCCTCTTTAAAAATAAAAAAAAGAAAGCCCATTTTTTAAGCTTGATTTTTTGTATCTTAACTCTTATCGAAATGCATTTTTCATTGTTTAGGCTTTATTTATTGATGAAAAACTGGATTTTCATTTTCGTTCCGAAAGGAAATGTCTCGAAATCCCATACAAACTTCAGGCTCGTTGAGCAACGCCTTCCCGTGATCCGATCTGGCCCAAATTTGGCATGAGATCTTGTACTAGGCCTAGACCAATTTAGGCCTGCAGTGCATTACTTTTTCAAAAGTCGGGTCATTTGAGGTACTCTACTGAACAAACTTTCAAGTAACCGTTCAATGGAACTTTCGATTATTTGAGCTTTTAAAAAAATTGCTGGTTTTTTTTTCAAGAGTATAGAGTTAAAAACGCTTCCTATTAAGTCGGTCTCGATTATATTGGCAGGGAAGCACCAACAATGAAAAGTAGTATTTAGGGCGGTGCAGGAATCAAAATTCTGCATGAAATTGAATCTCAAAATGTCCGTAATAAAAAGAAAAAAAAAAACTTCAAAAGATCGAAAGATCAGATTGAAAATAAACCGATTTAATGGATTTTTTCAACGCTAAAAATCGATTTAGAAAATCAGAAATTTGAGCTCAAAAGATCGATCTCGCAAAGATTGATCCAAGATTGACCAATCCTATATCAATATTCTATCACCCACGTTGCCTCGGCCTAATCAGCAATTTTCCATATAAAAAAAGGTGGTGCCCTTGCTTTTGCTGCTTCCTTTTCCACTTCAACAACTCAAATCCAAGCATTTGTGGTCCTCTTGATAACATTATATTTATACGCGGATTCGATAAAAAAAAAAAAACGATTATCCGTTGTAAAAAATATGTGACGAACGAGCTTTCACGTCATAGAAAAATGCACGCGTTGCGTTTCATCACTCTGGCCGTGTTTGCTAAAGATTATTTGCATCAATTTTTGACATGGAGAAGTTATTATAAACATTCATTTACGTAAGTATTCTTCTGCCTTAACACTATTCTTGCTTCACATTTTTCGAACTCCTTTCAGTAAAATAAGTCATTTTTCCCGAATCAGCAACAATTTTCCCGGAGCACACAAACCATCGAACCCGACGAAGCGAAGCCACAAACGCCTGTATTTTCTGAAAAAAAAAATCTTGTAGTAAAATTTGCAAAAAAATAATTCTATTAGGCGTAATCATCATTCGTAGTTGAAAACCCGCTTCCGGTACGTTATTTTCGTAGTATTTCGTCTCACGGCATAACTTGACGAACATAATTCCTAAAACTCACTCGGTTCATGGCAACCGTTATCCAATTTCTCGGACATCCCACATTCGCCAGATCATGCTCCACTTGGTCTAACCACCTCGTTCGTTGCGCCCCTGCTCGTCTCGTTCCTACCGTATTCGTAGAGAATACCTCTTTTGCGAACACCTGTTTTGCAGGTTCATCATTCGCCTCTACACTCCGTTCTCCTGCACGCCGCCAAAGATGGTTCTTAACACTCGTCGCTCGAGTACTCCGAGTGTGCGAGCAATATTCATGCCTCGTGCCCGTAGAGAACAACCGGTCTAATGAGCGTCATATACAGATTACACTTCGTGCGAGGGCTAAGTCTTCTCGACCGCAGTTGCTTGTGGAGTCCATAGTAGGCCCGACTTCCGCTGATAACTCGCCGCCGGATCTCACGGCTGATGTCATTCCCAAGTAACACAGATCAAGCCAATTGGCTTTTTTGAGTTTTAATATTGTTTTATGAAGATTTTTCGATGGCATCCCATTTTTAAAACGGTTTTATTGTAACATAGGAAATGCTTCATTTTTCGAGTGTTTTAAAAGAGCCCTGAAAGTTTTGCTAAAACTTGAATAAAACACTATCTTAAGAGTGTTGTAAAAAAGTTGCAAAAGAATTGCTAAAGATTCAATAAAACACATACTTTCCTGTTTTTATTAGAGCTTTGGTAAAGGTTTTAATAATGCGCTTAATGCGCTTTTAAAACTAGCGTTCAAGCCAAGTTGAAAAACTGATTTATTGGAACATTGGATGTAGGCATGATAAAACTAAGTGACAGATGATTTGACAATTGAGAAGAACGTATACACGCTTAAACTTTTTTACCTCTTTTTGAGATAGCATAACCTGTTTTGAAAGGATTATCACTCAAAATTGAGAAAAACGTGCTATCAAAATGATATAAATTAACACAGCTAAATTCATCTTAAAAATAAAAACAACTTTGTTGTATCCGCATTCAAATTTCAAAACAACCGCAAATCAGTTCACATCATTATTCGCTGAATTCTCAGGGTTCGAATAAAAGCCCACTGTGAATAAACGGTTTTTGTGATTCGATAAGAACAAATGTATTAGAAAATTCATTTACAAGTACGCCTATTAAACTACTTGTTTTATTTATCCATCTCTGTCTCTCAATGCGAAGTTGATCTTTATTTACGTCATCCAATCCAGAACTAACAAAATTATTTTCAGATAAACCGTCCTTTAAAATTTCTGGAAGACTGCAGAAACCGGCTTCAACTCAGCAAAGACGGAGAAATTGAGTTTCATCACAAGCGAAAATGCTCATTCTAAACAGCCTCAACAAGTTTCAGATGATGTATTCAGAATGAAGACCACTAGCATTGGCCGATCATTGAAAATAACGATTTAATTAAAGCGTAAGGCAGTTCTGGTAAAAGTAAGCAAAACATCCGAAGGACGTTTTAAAGAATCGTTTTATCGCTTCCAATTGTTTTCCCATACAACTGTTTTAACAGTTTTTAACTGTTTTACATAACCTAACTACAAATTCAAAATTCAATCATTTCGGAATTCACGATTCAGGCAATGTTTTTACAATTTCAATAATCGTTTGCTAAACGTTTTATTACGCTTCAAAAAATCATTTGGTTATAATCCTCATTTATGCGGGTTATTATTTAGCTTTAAGGCCAGGGTTTTGATGACAGAAAATGTTCTATTCCAAAATAGTTTGAGATTATTTGATAGCAATACCTATTTGTTATTTAAAGATGATTGACCATCCTCATAGTCAAAAGGAAACAAAACAAAAAGTTGCATGAATGCCTTTTGCCAAGCAACAAATCGAAATGTTTTCATTTATTGCGAAAAACTTCTCTTTCTCAAAAATGGATAAATCCATCATGAGCGTGTATTCCATTTAGAGAAATGTCAAACGAAGCTGTGATTCAAGGTCTCTTAAAACCATTTAAAAACTGTTTATTGAAATTGTTTTATTACCACATTTTCCTAACCGTCATAAAACCATCTTAACACTGTTTTACAACTGCCTTAAGATTTTCAATATTAATTTACTGAACGCCATGTTGATGAGAAATTGAATCGAAATTACTGACGCCATGTTGCTGTAAATAATACTTTAATACTAAAAACTAGACATTTTCATCAATTTGACAATGTTGACGGTACTATTTGTTGTATAGGTGATGAATTTCAATGTAAAACAAAAATGGCATCATTTGAGCCAATTTATATTTTCCTTTAATAATAATTTTTTTTATTTAAAAAATGCTTAAAATATGGTCAACCTTGATTTTCTTTGAGGCGCGCTTAAGTTTTGATGCTATTTCGTATATACTTCACCAGAAATCTGAGGTTGCAGGAAGTTTCTTGCTTAGATATATTGAAAATGAGAATGAGAATATTTTTAAAATATTTTAAATGGAATCTTTACCTATCATCAAATGCTTGGGAGAGTAAGTGATAAAACGAGAAAAAACGGAACAGAAAGCTCCCACAGTAAAATTTCTATTAGATTCCACAGCTGCCACAGTAAAATTCCTATCAGATTTCACAGATCCCACAGTAATATTCCTATCAGATTCCACGACGTAGTTTTAAAAGAGCTGTGGATAGTCTGAAGAGGGCTCTGAAAGGTTTCTTAAAGCTATGTCTATAAGGTCGAATAAAACTATTCTGTTGGATGTTTTATTATAGCGTATAGAATTAGCTTTAAAAACGTTAACAAAATGGTCCCTTTTGGCCATATGTTAACTTTAAAGTAGTTGTGCTAATAGCGTAGAATGCGCTTTGGCTTATGAAGTAGCTTTAGGAAATAGTCTTAAGCGAACTGTTAAGGTTGGAATAAAACTTAAATTGTTACTTGGGATTGTCTGCGGTCACCAGTGAACCGAGATAGACAAAGTCTTCGTCTATCTCCAGTTTGTCGCCGTGGATCGTGACCTTGTTATGTATTTCTGGACAAGTGGGTTCGATTGGTCTCGGGTCCGTGTACTTCGTCTTGGACATATTAATCATCAACCCAATCTTTTCTGTTTTGCGTTTCAGTTTGCGATGTATTTCCTCCACCGCCGCAGGCGATCTGCCGACTATATCAATGTCATCGGCAAAGCAAATAAGTTGACTGGATATGTTGAAAATCGTGCTCTGCATTTCGCCCACTGTTCTAGCGCTACGTTGAACATCATGCAGAATGAACCATCACCCTTTCAAAGCTCATGCGTGATTCAAATGAAATCGACAATTGTATGTATGTATGTAAGTAAATAATCCACCATGGGTGCACGGATTCACCGCAGTTTCGCCAACGTATGCTCTAAATTGCATTCTTTAGATTATGAGTTCGGCTAATCTGCAATGCAACTTACAACATACCCGACACCATGGCTTCGGTGTGATCTGTTATGAAATGAATGTATAACGTATATGTGTTTGTGTTATTTGGGGGATGATCCAATCATTAACTCAACCGTTCAAAAATTTATAACATTTTTAATGTTATAAATTAACGACAGGTATTCCGCATCCGTGTATATACCTGCCCAGCTGGCAAATGATTGGCCATCTAAATATTCATATTTGTTAAAACAAATATACATTTGATAAAGTTATCATGTACCAATCTTACCTTTCTATAACACTCAAGACTTACCAATTGTTGTTTTCCTCTCAGAGTCAACAGACCTTTATTTTTTCGTTTTTACCTTTACTTTTTTAAGATCATATTTCAAGATTATTGTTTCTACATCTACGAACAATTCCCAAAATCCTTAATTCTTAAGCTGTAGAGTTGAAAATAATTCGATAATTAATATTCATGAGTTTCCTGATTATCAAGAAGTATATATTTCAAAGCATCCAAGTTTCCAAGTAACTGAAAAATATTCATGTTGGTAATTTTTCAAAGAGAAGTTTTATAAAATGTTCAATTTTAGTTCTAATACAAAATCAAAGTACCAAAAATTCTGAAAATTACTAATTCTTAATTGACCGATTTTCACAAATTACCAAGTTTCAAATTTTGTTATACATTAAGATAAGTTCTGATTTTCGGATATCCTCATACTCCTCAAAAATTTATTTATTTGAAGTCAAAATTTTCAACAATCAAAATAAATTTCTTATTTCCACTTTTATGTCCATCTTACTCATTTTCCTTTCGAGTTTCATTTTTGATTTTTGATTTTCGATTTTTATTTTACTAGCTTCAACTCACAACCGACAATCTGTTTTCCAAATGTTGTTAACGATAAATTTGTCTTGTATTTTTATTCCATTCCACCAGCACTTTGTTGATAATAATTAAGTAGTAGAATGCCTAGCTTCCATTCACTTAATTGATCGGCTTATTCGGGCACTAACCTTTTCCCAAATTTATCACACCATCTAGCAGCACAAGGAAAAATATGTGCAAAGCCAGAAAATCAAAGCACATAATTTGAAATCCACCAATTGCGCTTTTAAAACAAATATATCAGCTTGTTATCAAGTTCCTACAATTTAACCTGACGACCCCACGCTAAGCAACACACATTCATGTGTTGGTTTTTTTTCTCTCTTCGAGGTCAACCATCTAACCACCCACTACCCAGTACCATCCCAGCACACGTCCCCACTACTCCTCACCGAATTTATTCAAAAATTAATTTTATCAAACTCAATTGAGTCGTAGTAGGCCATGCTCTGCCGGCCGACGCAACTCTTTCCACTTTCCTCTATAAACTTTCTCCTTCCCCTAATTCATTTCCCTTTCTACCACCACGCTCGCAAGCTTTATCGTCAGGCTGCTTTTAAACCAAAGCCTATACATGTGACTCTAATATCATCACTTAAATCACATTTTAATTTGAAAGCAAATCTTCACAAATAACATTTCACCACATTTCACTATCGGGAAAACACACTCCCGCAATGTTGTCTCATCCCAAACGCTTTTTCTTCGAAATCTGATTCAATTTCTGAATCCCTTCTGTGAGCCATCAAAGAATTGCTTGGAAACCCGCGTAAAAGTTATAATTTCACAATACCACAATCATTAATCCATATTACTGCTAGTATTTCTTGAATCAACTTATTTTCCCTTCCACACTTCACGAATGTTTCCAAAGAAACAACTTTTCACTGTCGCGAGCCGAATGAAGAGCAAACTACTAGAATGAACCGAACGGTTCGGGCTTCCGCGAGCAACTCTGATTCAAATGAAATCGACAATTCACCCGAAATCCGCACACAGCACTGCGTTCCATCCATCTTCGCCTTGATCAATCTGGTCACCTTCCCGGAAAAGTCGTTCTCGTCCATGATTTTCCATAACTCGTCACGGTCGATCGTATCGTGTGCGGCTTTGAATCCGATGAATAGATGGTTGTAGGAACTTGTTGTTCACGAGATCTGGTCTATCGTTGACCGTTCCTCCATGAAGCTGGCTTGATGACTTCCCACGTATCTGTTTGCTTGTGGCGTCAGGCAGCGGAATAGGATTCGGGACAGCACTTTGTAGGCGGCATTTAGGACAGTGATCGCTCGGTAGTTCTCACAGTCTAATTTGTCGCCCTTCTTGTCGATGGAGCATATTACCCCCTCCTTCCACTCCTCCGGTAGCTGTTCTGTGTCCCAGATCCAGACCATCAACCGGTATAGGCAATCGGAAAGCTTATCCGGGCTCATTTTGATAAGTTCTGCTGCGATGCCATCCATTTCAGCCGATTTTTTACTATTCAGCTGACGATTGGCTTCCTTATCTTCACTCATCGTTGGGAGTGGCTCCTCTACGTCTTTTTTTCTTTTTCTCGGGATTCCGAAGGATGATTCATTCCCGATCCTCTACGTCGCCGGCGGTATACTTTCCCCCACCGTCTTGATCTCTTGCATGCGCGCAGTTCAGCAGTTCATCGAAGTGCTGCTTCCACCTTTTGATCACCTCACGATTGTCTATCAGGATGCCCCCGTCCTTCCCGGCACATTTCGGCTTGCGGCACGAAGCCATTGCGGGATGCGTTGAGCTTCTGATAGAACTTTCGTGCTTCTTGGGAGCGATTCAGCTGCTTCAGCTCCTCGAGCTCCTCTTCCTCCAGGCGGCGCTTTTTCTCTTGTAAAATTCGGACTGGTTGCCTCTTCCGCTGTAGGTGATTTTCCACATTTCAACGGGCGCCTCTTTGCACTACTACCGCCCGCGCGGCATTTTCTTCGTCCATTACACTCCTACGTACGTTCAGTGTTCAATAAACCTCAGGGTTTCAAAGTTTAAGCATATCACTTTAAACTGCAAAGCCCCAAATATTTACTTCACCTTATATATACCCTTCCTTGTTAGAGCACCGCAGCCCGGCCGATGTAAAACGGGGGCGCTAAAGAGAATAAATCTTCCTAACACTTCAACGCCATCCCATAATGGGTTCGGAAAGCGATTGCTCATCCACCCGGACCTAATTGAATCATTCATCCTATCCATCCGGTTTCCGTTTTATTTCCTCCTTACACAGAACACAGAAAGCCCGGTCCACGAAAAACATTTGCCTCAAAACAGCTCACTCCTGGGACCAATTATTCATAAGCCAGGAATGTGAAGCCGCTTACCGAACTTCCGCTTTGGTTCTTTTTTTGAATGGATACCAACTTTGTAGATACATACACACAACAGGATAGCTAGCGGATTTGCTTATTACCCGAGGGGGGTTCAAAAGGTTTTTTTTTATCTTTACCTGGGTCTAGGAGAAGTTTACCAGAACGGAATCGAAGGATATTTTCCGGAATATTCTTCTGTTGGGTGAGAGATTCGGGGAAGAGGGAAAGGTCGAGAATGCGCTTATATACTGCTTTACACAACGTCGACGTGTAGTCGTTAGAGCACCAACACAAACGTGAATAATGTTTTTCTGGTGTGTATTGAGGAAAAAATAATGCTCGTTGATAGAATCGAGGACATATTTTGAAGTAAAATTTACATTTGGAAAATTCCACATGGTAGCGATTAGTCTCCAGCTTTTTTATATTTTTTAAGGATTTTATGAAAAATCTTTAAACAAAGACTACTGATGAAAAACATCAGACCAATGCGTCAGCATAATCCTAAATTGAATAAAACTTCGTTAATTTAAACAATCCTAGCTTCACATTTTCTGCCGAATGCTTCAAATCGAAAACACGTTTTCAACTGGAGAAGCGTCATCATTTTCCCTCCATCGGCAAGGAAACAGAATCCCCGCGATATGATCAAAATTGTTTCACGCTTCTTTCAGTTTTCGTTTTGCGTCCGACACACCCGGGAACGGCAGTGCTGCCGAGTTGATGGAATGGCTTAATGTTTGTGGTGAAAGATATTTTTAACTCAAGTGTCCAAAAATGCCCGAATACGAAAATATTGTAACATGACGGTTCCTGTAGTAGTTATAAAACGTTTAGAAATAGTGTAAAACAACGTTTAGAAAATGATATCTGAAACCATAAAAAACATTGCACTTAACTTGAATTCCAAAACGACGGTCTGTTGAATATGGCGTTAAGTTATGTTACTGTTTAAAACTGTTAAAACCTCTATATGGAGGAACTGTACTACAAACAGTTTAAATAACGTCCAGAAACCGCTCTTGGAAAACGTATTCAGACAACCAAACTGTTAACATAACAGTTTTTCGAAGAGTAATCTTTTATCTAAACAGTAACAGTAATAGTTATCAAACGATTCAAAATAACGTTTTTTCCAACGTTATCCTGAACCGTACGTCAATGGCGGTCTCACACACACACATAGATGGTAATATTTTGCAAATTTTCGGATGTTTCGATATCAATTCCATTTTTTACATTATCTTTATTGAACTTTATTGAACTTACAAACGGTGAGAAATGAAAACCGATTCATATCCATGATGACCTATGATGATTCTTGCAGAAAGATCCTACCCGGCCATGGGCATAGCATATGGAAACGCGTAGCTCTGCGCTACGGAATGCTGGGAAGCCATCGTCAACCGGGTGATGAATGAGCGAGGAAGCTGAAATAAATTAATGATCATTACAAATAATTATGTTACTACTTACGGTAGTTATTTGAGGTAGCTTTCGCAGAACGAAAGAATCAGCCAGTATGAATCCCGATTTCAGATGGGCGAAAAATTGTTGTTGTGTTCTCTTCCAGTTGTAGACAGTGGTGCCGACTAGACCGATTATTCAAAATTGTACCGATATGAAATTAATATGTGAAAGTAAAAAAAAGATTTATTAAGCTTTGATGTTTCTAAGTCGTCTTTTTGCATGCATGCTACACACCAAATTTGTAATTGCTGGTTGTTTCTTTATAACATGCATTATTTTCAACGACAATTAAACAAAAATTGAAACTAAGTCCATGGACCGTGAAGAAACTACCATAATTATCTTGCATAATGAGCGTCGCGTTGTTAAAAGCATCTTATAAGGCCGATGACATAGTGAGAGCGATTTGGCGAACGAGACCATAATGCGATTTGGAGCGGTGGAACAAATTGGCATCTCCTTCGTCGCATTTAATGTCAGGTTTAAGTAATTCACATACATTTCCCTCAAATGTGGTGCAAACGCGTGCACTATGTCATCGGCCTAGCCAGCAGATCGTGGCCTAGAGGATAGCATCCTTGTCTTCTAAGCCAACGTTCATGAAATCGAAACCCGGTCGTGACATAACCTGGCACACAAAGTATGATGAAGGTTGGCGGTTTTAGCATTAGTGAAATGCTAGCCGGGTATACCTTGGAATTGTACGCCTCAATGATGCAGCACATGCATGTGGATGGATCTTTTCAAAGGAACTTAGATTGCACTTGGAGATCCTACCTAGTTATGTGTGTGCTCGTAGTGCTACCGGTAAACAACTGCAACTTCAACCAAAAGTGCAGGGGTCGCAGTGGACTCTCTCCCCAACAAGAAAAAAAAATGTCATCGGCCTAAATCAAGAGCTGAACTTTGTTCAGTATAATGATAGTAGAAAAAATTAAATTATTTTCATAATTGTGTACTGATTTTATACAACACCAACTGGCATCTCTGACCAGGCATTTCGTTGATTTTGACGTGCGAGTATGACAAGTATGACAGAAGGGATGAACGGTTTGTTTAACGGTTCCAGTTCAGTTTTACAATCCAAGAAAAATTGAAGGAAATCGTCCATATCATTCTATCACCTTTTCAGATACCATCGCACATGTTTACATGAACGTTCTTATTTCGTTTTGTTATCGTTGGCGAAGTAAAGTTTAAAAGAACAGCTACGTTTACAGATCCAATCACAATTTCTAAAACCGTAGATGTATCGTAGAGACTGTTTGAGATATGGTTTTTTAGTATGCGGGTGGGCAGGTTGAAAATGTTTGTGATTTAAAAAAAAATTAACTAATGGGATTCAGTATTGTGAAAAATCAAATCTATATTTTGTTTGAAGTTTGAAATCATATTCACTAACTCCAGAGCCTACTTAACGGCTCAGGTTCGAGTAGCATTACAATCGGTAGTCATTTTTCCTGAAATTGCAAACCGAAACGTCGAAAGGTTTCTGGGCTAGTGCACAGATTATTTCCGTCAAAGACCTAATCCAACATAAAGTCCAGCTGGAGACTCTGGTCATAATTTCGATCCAGACCTGCAACGAAGGCTGTACCCGTGATGGGAGACCAAGTCCGCGATTCTGCGCTCATTGGCTTACTCGATTTCAAGTCAAAACTCCAGTATATATATACCTACCATCTGCCGACTTGAGGTCCGGCCTCTTTTTATGTTCCCTTAGGCCCATTTGGGTCCTTCCTCCTCCCTTTTACTCGTAACTCGAGGCTCTCTTGGTTTCCACGGCAATCAAGCGGCCTCTGTTCTAGACCACTGCTAGGGACCAATGACCTCTCCTCTAAAGACTTGAGGTCTTGGCTCCGTTAGGTTTGGCTCGAATCCCTTTCCTCTTTGCCCGTCTGTGTGCCGATCGAGAGCAGCTTATCCTAGACTCACGCTTGTTTTGTTACAGTATGGACATTTCACGCTTACAACTCCGAGTAATCTCGAAGGTGATGTCATCCTACCGGCTTGAGTGGCTCACCCGCCGACGACGTGGAGTCACACTATCCGAGAATATTCCGTGGCGTGAATACTCTTCCCCCTAAGAATTCGACTTCGAAGAAAATCATGTCTTATCCCCGTAGCCTCCATCGCAGAGGTCGTTTTCTACTCGGATACTCCACTACGGTAATGGTGGAGATCCTACACACGCACGCGACGTACGAGGCAGCTCGACATACGCAGAAGGTAAAGTTTTACCTTTGGATGCTTTACTGCTAGGTTTGTACGCACTCTTCTCAGATGCTTCCTGGCTAAGACATCACACTACGCGCGCCGGCCGCGGACTGGTGCGGACTCCTCTGCAGGGCAGTGATGATCCGGGTGAACCCTTTGCTGACTACGCGCCAAGTATTGTCATCCTCACACATCCTCGGCAAGCATGTTAATGCGTACCCCTTCGAACCTCGGACAGTTGAACGCTACGTGGTCTGGTGTCTCAACTGTGTCACCGCTGGTCGGACAGAATGGTGAGGCCACATGTCCAAACCAATGGTGGTACTGCATGAAGCATCCGTGACCAGTCAAGAACTGCGTCATGCAGAAATCTCTCCTCTCCATGTATCCGATCCATTCATAATACGATGTTAGGGCAGTGATGTCAACTGTTTTTCGGCAATGTCTGGAAGATTTTGAAAAAATGTCTGGAAAAATGTGGAGAAGTCTGGATGGCAAACTTTTTTTTTTGGGCGTCAGATCGCAATATTGCAATGGAATAACACTGATTACTTCATCATAATCATACATTATGTACACTATCAATGCCTGTGTGTGTGCTCCAGTGGTGATGTCGGCAGTACTGTTATGCATTACTTCCTGTTTTACTTCCATCTTCGTGGCATTCCTCACTCTTCAATAGGTAATTCGAATCATTTCCTGGCATTTTGCAACGAAAATTTTGAATTTATACTGTTTTGTTAGAAAATTCATGTCGAAACTCAAAAGTCTGGAAATGTCTGGAAGAAATGACAAAAGTCTTCAAGTCTGGAAACCTAGAAAAATGTCTGGCAAAAGTCCAAAATGTCTGGAAGATCAAGAAAAAATCTGGACGGTTGATATTACGGTGTTAAGGATCAAGTGATCTGTCCATCGGGTTCGTTACGAGCTGTACGACTGGCACTGCCTCTCTGGCATGTTTCCGCGCATCTAGCATGTGCTTGTGGTCGTTGCAAAAGATATCTTCCTCTTACAAGACTGAGATGGGCATTACTCCTGTCACAACATCAACTGCTACCGATGCCACTGTTCGGTATGCACTGATAACCGCAGGCTTATCAGCAGCTGTACACTGTAGAACTTCTGCAGATTCCACTGCCCACTCAAGGCAGCCTTCCAGGCTGCCGCTCCGTACCGCAGAATGGACAAGGTCACGTTTACCAAGATCTTCCTTCTGCTGCAATGGATTGCTTAGTTGTTTGACATGGCCCGTGAGAGGGCTGCCGTCGCCATTGCCGCTATGCTGCAGGCATAATCGACAGGGCCCGTGAAACTCATCCGATTGTCGATCATCACCCCCAAGTACTTGATCGCACGCTTGGATTCGATTGCAGATGGTCCAGTTGCAATCGTCCCTGATTTTGCTGATATCAGGTTTGTGATCAGCACCATCTCGGTCTTGTGGTGAGCCAGACGCAAGCTTTTGGTGCGTATTCAACTTTCCACTTGGTCATTTACTACTGTGTTGAGTAGATGGAATTTCTCTTGAGTTGAGTTGAGTTGAGTTGATGGGCCCAATGCCAGGATAAACCCACAAGTCTCTTTACCGTGGGGAGACGCAGTCTCAGCAGTTTATTTATTTTTTTTCTTTTTTGATAGGAGTTAAACTCGTTAGGGTCATTCTTCTTCGAGTCCCAGCAGTTTGTCGTAGACGATGTTCCACAATACCGGGCCTAGTATCGATCCTTGTGGAACTCCTGCCGAGACACTCACTGTTTCCAATCCCTCGCTGGTCATATACTGAAGTTGGTGGTTACGGAAGTAAAACTCCACCATCTTACAGATTTATGCCGGAACCCTCATACGAACGAACGACGACCTAATCGTTGCCCAACTGACGCTGTTGAAGGCGTTCCTCAAGTCAAGGGTGACAACTGAGCAAAACCGGTCTCATCTCCTCTTTTTCACCCTGGTATCGTCTGCTCTTTCGATGACTTAACGAATGGCAACCACTGTGCTGTGGCTTTTCCGAAAACCAAACTGCTTATCGAAGAGACCGTTCCTGTCTTCAGTGCAGAGCTGTATCCTTCTCTGGACCTCCTCCTCCATCAACTTGTAAGCCGTGTCCAGGAAACATATCGGGCGATAAGCTGATGGCTTTTCCGGTTTTGGCAGGAGTACCAATCGCTGACGCTTCCAGACACCTGGGAAGACTCTCTCATCCACATACTGTTGCAGTGATGACCGGAACATTTCAGAATGTTCCATGAGCGCGGCCTTCACTGCCACGTTCGAGATGCCATCCCGGAGCAGACCCGGAACTTTATTAAACTGGAGGGACTTAGCAATATCCCGCAGTTTATTCATCGAAATCTGCTCCTCCTGACTCGTATCCCAGTCATATTTCTAGTCACCTGATTTCCTCGTGCTGTAGGAACAGTTCGCTGATTATTTCGTGCAGTTTGTTCGGGCACGTTTCCTGCGGCAGACCTAGCACTTGCGTAGGGCACTCTACGCTTCTCTTTCGTAGACTGTGTCCTTGCTCTCTGCATATATCGCCTATCCGCAACTTTCGTCGTCCAGTAGACGGGTCATCGCAGCGCCACATTCGCGTGCGTATACTCTTGTCAGGTTTTCCGCGGATAGGTTTTACAAGTTCCGTTCACTCTTAAACACTTCGACGAAGACGTTGAATTGTTTTGTCTTCAAGAGGTGTGCTCCTGTTGTCGTACCTCTTCTACCTGTCAGCGTACTTGCGTCCACTCGATAGTGGATCGAAAAACGTGTGGCACAAACTTAGTGTAACTAGGTGCCTTGGTAACAGTGCTCAGTTGCAAGAAAAAAGCTTTCGAGCGGGTGTTAATCGGTTTGCGTTTTGGGGATGTTCCTGGCTCCGATTCAAGGAATGATTGGCACACGACGGGCAAATTAGAGGATCAAGTCTTAAGAAGATAGGGAGATCGCGGTTAAGGTTGATCTCAAAATCGAGACGGAGGACACGGTTTAGAGGAGGAAAAGTTGTCCTCAAGTCACGAGAAGAGACGAATGAATCTTCGTCACGAATCGGATGAAAAGGCAGAGTAATTTGAGTGAGATGCGCTTCAAGTCTTGCAAGAAAGCAAGGTAGAGTCCTGTCTCAGGCCAACAGGCGGATTGTGGGTCTCAAGTCACGAATAGTAGCGAACGTAGAGTTAAGTCGCGAAATGTGACAGTAGAGGTGGAGATTTTGATCCCTATGATACTGATACTGATGAAAGTTCACACAAACCACAGTTTAAATCTGACATAATTCTTTGGTGATCCAGGGAGCTCATAGATTTCCAGTTACCAAACGTTTGAGTACGAGGGACCTTATAGAACCTAGCTCAACATCGTTTTTATAATAGAGAAAGAATGCAACTGGGTTCTAAGGCTACCCAAAATAACCCCCTTCAGCTGCATCGGATCACCGAGGGGTTCAACATTAAGGACTTTATCGAAAACTCTTTAGCAACATCTTTCTGTTAGTAAAAATTAAATTAATTTTTTTTTAATTAAATTTTTCCTATTCGGTTTATTGAAGATAAGTGTATGTTTAGAAACAATATCATGGTAAATATTAGTCAAAATTTTTTGTTCGAATGATACCACTTTTGATTTGATGAAATGCCTTCCATCAGGTTCGGCACAGTAGCTTTCGAGCATTTCCTGGATGCTGCCTTCCAATTTTTTTCATATTCTTCCATGCTTTAAGAAACTGTTCCCTACTTACTTAATGATCCCGCGCCGATCCACCGGTGCATAGGGCCGTGGTAAAAGACCTCCACTGTTGACGATCCGGAGCCAGCGTCTTCACCTGGTCCCAGTCAAGATTATCGTCGTCAGTTCGGATTTCAGCGGCTAGGCTTCGCCGCCACGAGTTTCTGGGCCTGCCTCTTCTTCGATGTCCTTCTGGATTCCAGTCTAGCGCCTCTCTGCAAATCTCGTTTTCATCTTTTCGCAGCGTGTGCCCAATCCATCTCCACTTACGTTCCCGAATCTCGATTTCTAGCGCCCTTTGATGACATCGGCGAAGTAGTTCCTCATTCGAGATCCAGTTGCCAGGCCACCAAGCGCGGATGATATTCCGCAGGCAGCGGTTTACAAATACTTGCAGTTTTCGCGTCGTCACCGCATATGTGCACCAAGTTTCGCACCCGTACAGCAATACGGATTTGACGTCTGAGTTGAAGATTCGGATTTTTGTTCGTAGAGAGATCTGGCGTGACCGCCAGATGTTTCGGAGACTCGCAAACGCAAATCGGGCCTTTCTGATCCGGGTTTCGATGTCTTTCCTGGTACCACCATCAGGCGTTATCTGGCTATCAAGATACTGGAAGCACTCCACTTTCTCAACTTGTTGCCCAGCTACCATGAAACTGGAGGGATTTCCTGTGTTGATCTCCATCGACTTGGTCTTTCCGACATTGACTTTGAGACCTGCTGCCTTGGAACTTTCGGTGAGGTCGTCGAGTTTGCTCTGCATGTCCGGTTGTGTTTGGGCGAGCAAAACAGTATCGTCTGCCAGGTCAAGGTCGTTCAGTTGCTCCATTGTTAAAGGATTCCACGGCAATCCTCGGTTCGGTGCACAGTCAATCGATCCAGTCAGAATCTCATCCATTACGATGAGGAAAAGTAGCGGTGATAAGATACATCCTTGTCTCACTCCAGCAGTTACCGGGATTGGTTCGGACAAGACACCATCGTGCAAAACCTTGAACGAAAATGCCTCGTATTGTGCTTCGATGAGATGGACTAGTTTCTCTGGGACCCCTCGTCGCCTTAGAGCCGCCCAGATGTTTTCATGGTTAAGTCGGTCGAATGCTTTTTCGAAATCAACGAACACCAGCAGAAGAGAGTCCTGGAATTCGTTGATTTGTTCCAGTATGATTCGTAGCGTTGTGATGTGGTCCACACATGATCGTCCGGATCGGAATCCAGCTTGTTGCCGTCGGAGTGTAGCGTCGATTTTCTCCTGGATCCTGTTCAGGATCACTTTGCAGAGTACTTTGAGGGTTGTACAGATCAACGTTATGCCTCGCCAGTTACCGCACTCTGTCAGGTCTCCTTTCTTCGGGACCTTTACGAGGATACCCTGCATCCAGTCGGCCGGGAATGTTGCAGTATCCCAGATGTCAGCGAAAAGACGGTGCAACATTTGTGCTGACAGGGCAGGGTCGGCTTTCAGCATTTCAGCAGGGATGCAATCGATCCCAGGTGCTTTGTTGGATTTCATGTTTTTGATTGCCGCTTCTCTTTCAGCCAGCGAGGGCGCTTCCGAGTTGACGCCATTAATGCGACTTACTGTTGGCGCTTCAAGCTGCGGGTTCTGTTGGCCATCGCTATTCGTGACTGGGAAGAGTTGTTCGAAGTGCTCAGTCCATCGTTTGAGCTGATCTGTTCGATCGGTCAATAACTGACCTGCTCGGTCTTTCAGCGGCATTCTTGCATTAGTCCTTGCACCACTGAGGCGGCGAGAAATGTCATAAAGTAATCGGATATCTCCATTGGCGGCGGCTCTTTCCCCCTCTTCGGCTAGGGAGTTTGTCCAGGCTCTCTTGTCTCGTCTACAAGCTCGTTTAACTGCCTTTTCCAGCTCCGCATATCGTAAGCGGGCGGCTGCTTTGGCTGACCCGGTACATGCCTGCTCAATTCCGACTTTCGCCTTTCTCCGATCATCGACCATCCTCCAAGTTTCATCCGACATCCATTCACTTCTTCTTCCACAAACTTTACCGAGAGTACCATGGCTCGTCGTGATAAAGGCATTCTTGATTCCAAACCACTGTTCTTCGACTGTTCCGTCTGTCGGCAGCTCCGAGGCTCGGGATTCTAGCTGTTCAACGTATGCCCTTTTCACCGCTGGATTCTCCAACCGGCGGACGTCGTATCGACACCCGACTTTCTCCTCGCGCCGTTGGACACGCGCAACTCTCAGTCGTATCTCGCCAAGGACGAGGTGATGGTCAGATGCAATATCTGCGCTTCGCTTGTTGCGGACATCAAGAAGGCTCCTTCTCCATTTTCGGCTGATGCAGATGTGGTCAATTTGATTTTCTGTTCGGCCATCTCGGGATACCCAAGTGACCTTATGTGCTGGTCGATGGGGGAAGAGCGATCCACCGATCACCATGTTATTGTTGCCACAAAATTCTACAAACAGCTCTCCGTTTTCGCTCATCTGTCCTAGGCCATGGCGCCCCATGATGCGCTCAAGGTCTTGATTGTCGGAGCCAATCTTTGCGTTGAAGTCGCCCAAATGGATTTGAATGTCACCCTTCGGAATTCTCTCTACCACGCTGTTCAGTTGACTGTAAAACTGCTCTTTCTCCTGCAAATCGGCAACGTCAGTTGGCGCATAACACTGGACCATTGTAAGGTTTCTAACCCGTGTTCTAAATCTGGCTACGATTATTCTTTCGTTTATCGGTTCCCATCTAATAAGGGCCGCGTAGGCCTGCGGGCTTAACAGGAAACCAACTCCTCGTTCCCGAGTAGCATGTTCTCCTCGTATGCCAGAGTAAAGCAGGACTTGCCCGGACTGTGTCCTGTGTTCTCCAGTGTTAGGCCAACGGACTTCGCTCAGTCCCAGAATTTCAAGCTTGAGGCGGCTAGCCTCTCTAGCAAGTTGTTCCAGTTTGCCTTGTTGGGCAAGGGTTAAAACATTCCAAGTTCCAATTCGTGTCCGTGTTTTCATGCTAAAAGTCGTCGCCAAAGTTCCAGATCGGTCATTTCTTTCGGATTCCGTAACAAGTTATGAATCGGGAGCAGTAGGTTGTTAGCCTAAAGTCCCTATCCCGCGATGGGGCTGCCATCTTGGACTTAGCTGGCGGGAGCCGCATTTCATAAATTCAGCCGCTTGCTGCAAGACAGACGCTGTTTGAGCCGCCCCTGACCTGGAGAACAGACGCTCGGTTGTTGTTGCACGCCGCCCCTGACCTGGGGAACAGACGCGTGCGGCCACCTTCTCAGTCTGCATGCGACCAAAGCATCCACCGGGGTTGGGTACCCGATCTCCGCTTAGGTTACTCGCACCCCAGCCGGCACCGCGGGGAGGTAGAGATAGGAGTTGTGAATAAGAGGTGATATGACCACTATGGGGTCTCGTGTTGCACATTATCCACCGTTTACCAGCCAAACTGTTCCCTCCTTACTAAAAATCCTCTTCACTGTTATGCGTTTTATAGAAAGGGAGCAATCTTTTTTTTAAGCATTTATCTTTGTAAACTTGAGCATTTATTGTACCTTTTATGAAAAAAATACTACACAGCAGACCACAGGTTGAAATAGCTTGCCATACTAGAACCTTCTGCCCAAATTTTTCCATCGCAATAGTGTAGTCGGCATCATCCACCTCCTCATCAGTCGATTTCGTGTAGAATTGTGTCCTGGGGAGCATTCCTGAATCTTGTTTGACGTAAATTTCGTCGTCCATTAAGAGGCACCTGTTGCTGTTTTCCAGAATTAGATAGTAAAGTTTCCGTGCCCTTGTTTTTGTTCGAGATTGTTGCACTACTGATTTTTTAAGTACCTTCCGCTTCTGGTACGTCTTTAGGGAGTTCCAGGCATTCCAATGCTGGCTTTGAACTTTTTAGCCAGATCACGCGTTTATACCGATCGGTTACGTTTGATATGAGTGACTACTTTTACACGACCTCCAGAGATACACACGAACACAATCCGAATCGTATGTTTCCCTTCGAGACGCGTGTTTGCCTGCCTGAGAAGTCGACTGCTACGATTGAAAGTACACATATAAAAAAAACACGGGGATGAATTGCTAGCACACCGTACGAGTGTACGATTCAAACTGATTTCGCATGTACGCATACGTATTCGTTGACTCTAGATATCTCGGCAGGACAAACCGAATTAGAATATTTGCGTTCTTGGAGTGTTGCCGTTATTAACCATTTTATTCTAAGTTCGGTGACTCAACTCTCAATTTTTTGCATGCTCTGTCGATTTCTGAGAGGACGCGCTTACTAGGATGTTTCATTGCACTTGAATGCCGCGTTTAATATCGCATCAGAGTCTACTTATCGAACCTTCGTCCAGATTTGGAAGGGATGTTTTCAAGCAGAGCGTCATCTTATTCTTGAATATTTAATACTAGCCGACCTGTTCCATCAGCAGTTCATCTACGGTTGAGATCTTGTTCATATTTTTCAGCTGGATAGTCTTTTCTCCGCAGAAGGTTCGTTCTTCTGTCGTTTCAAAGATTTATGTACGCGCAGATTCCGCACGTTGATGCCGTGTAGTGGAACTCTACTCGAGGATAGGCCTTCGACCGTGCAAGGCGAATTCTCCATACGTTTAGCATCAATGGCATACTACAACATCTACATCTGATCTGGATCCAAGCGTGACGTAGAACAAAGTAAGCCCAGAATAAATCAAGGTAGGCATCCGAAGCCCTCATCCACGAAATGGTGAGTCCAGCAGCAGTTCAAAGGAATTTCCACAAGAGACTTTCCCAGTTTTACCGAAAAAGAACAAAATTAAGTCAACGTGCTCATGTTAATTACTAAGGATTCAGCGCTGCTTGTCCGGCTTATAGGATCAATATAAGAGATCTTCGTTGTTGAAGATCCGATGCTAGCGTATTACTTGGAAGCAGTCATGATTTTTTTCGACAGTGTTTGTATGTGCGTACGTGTAATCCTAGTATTCTTATAATTCAGACACGAGCTTAGCACCCGGAAGGTCTGCTTTCAGTCTTGAGTATCCTTCACACTGGCACCCCTGCCGACAACATCCAACGATAGAAGAAAAAAAGAACAGGCACATTTCAGAAAATCGTTCCATTCGAACACAGCACAGCAGAGAACCGACCTTATGTACATAAACCCGGGCTTTGCTAGGGAGCAGCTGTCGTCTTCGTCGGATCGGGAGTGTTGTTTGCTGTTTCCCTTATGTACTTCGTCGTCGTTGTGGACTGTGAATTCTCATCAACTACTCGTTTGTGTCGGCCGTCAGCAGCATTCGTTCCTATGGTGTGTTGTTCCCGTTCCCATCCACTTTGAGCGCGAGTCTCGACGCCGCCGGGGTACATTTGATTTGAATGGGCACATACACACAGGGAAGCAAAGCGCTGGCTGGTTGCCGCGTAGTCGATCGTATCTCGTGTGGTCTCTTGGCTTGGAGAAAACGGCGTTTTTTTTTGGATTTGGGTGGATGGATGGTTATTGGAGGTGTAGTGGTGTATTTGCGCAGCTTGTGGCACTTATGTAAACAGGAAGACTGCGAACCTCTTGGTAGAGATTGTATGAATTTTAAGTCGATTTCATCTGAATGATGTTGAATTAATGCTTGAAGGATTCAAGGACTTCCGTTAGAATGAATGATAATTCAAAGTGAGCTATCAGAATACGTTATACTCCAAAGCTTCTACAATACGCTTGGTTTATTCTACTTCTTCCTCTATTCAGCTAACGTAGTGTCAATAAAAAAAGGCTGAAAGGCTTGAAAATTTAAAACGGCTAGGTTAAATGAAATTCCAAAAAGGCCAACTCAACATTAAACCTCAATTCGCTGTACGAAAGCGATTTTCAATGCTATCCCCAACGTTTTACATAGACTGTTCGAAGCTTGAAGTGAGTCCAATTATATAAACGGTCCCTATGTAGCGAGACAAAAGCGACGACCACTCAACAAAGGGAAAACGTAGTTGAACGACGACGATGTTGAACGAGCGCTGCTGAACCGTCGTCAATTGCAGCAGCAGGCAAAGCCAAACGAAGAAGGTATGAGTGAACGACCAAGACATGCAGCAGTAAGCGAGAGCGAGATGATGAGAGGCAAAAATAACAAGAGGGGGATCAAATTTCGTTCACAGGCTCCTTGCTTGAACGTGGCTCCCTTGCTGCTTCGAACAAGTAGAGTGTGCGGAAGAGCGAGAACGAGCAGCATTAACTGCCGCTGGCTGGCAACGAAGACGAGAGATTCGACTGTGTGTGAGCTTCGCTTGCTCGTTTGGATGGAAAGGAAGGCAAAGCGATTATGTACTGCACGGATCTGCTCTGCTATGTACTCAGTTCGTTCAGCTGTTACCAGTGCTCGGGTTTCTTTGCTACGTTGTATATAACAGTTTAGTTTCAATCGAGACATCATTCGAGTTGGTGGCGTTTGGTTGTTCAAGGAGCTGGATTTTAGGAAGATAGTGTACTAGAAGGATTGCATCAGAACAATTGGGAATACGTCCAAGTAACATAACCAATTAAACTTTAAATTTACATCAACAACTATTAAGTGAATTGTTCGAGTTTTCCTGCCAAGGGATTGACATTTGAAGGCTTTCAAATTGATTTCAAACGGCTTAAGTGAGTATATAGAAATCCACTTCATCAACCTAGCCTGTATTGGTGCGGACTATAAAGTTGGCACATAACAAGCACTCACACCAGCGCAAGGGGTGCAAAATACGGTCTGCTGAAGGCCTACTGTGCCAGGTTGCTACCCGCATCGTCATTCAGTCGTCGAACGTGAACGAGTACGGAACGTCGGTGGAACCCTTGTCGATTGTCGCAGCAATAAAGAGAGAGTTTAAGAGAGAATTGTGAGAGAATTTTGGAATACGGTACGGTGTTTTTGATCAGATTGAGGTTCTCGGAAAGCAACAATTGTGAGCCCAATGGAAAGAGTGTGTGAAGCAATGATGATAATCGTGAAAAAAGCAGAGCGTTTGCAAGAGTTCGTTTAAGGCAGCATAAAACTGGTTCGATACGCGGGCCCGATTCGGTTCGTTCGGAGATCGTGTTTGATCCAAGAATATTGCTGGAAGTGTTGGAACTCCGCAGTTGGGTTTTGGTATATATGTGTAAGTGGATTGAATTGGGGTTGCTGCTGCTGTAAGATTATTTTAATTTCGGCGCTTCGAAAGTGAGTTCAAAAGGAATAAAGGAAATTTTATTTTACGAGCACAAATGAAATGAATGGGGGAAAAGTTTTGAGTGAAAAGTGAACGGAATAAAGTGCGCAATTGGATAAGCCCTCACACATGGATTACGCAAATAATGGATTAGTCGGAGCTGTCGTTTGTTAAACCGGATTACAATCAGGGATTCAAAATGGTCCTTTTACCAGCAGTGGAGAAGAGTAGCAGCAAAATGTCATCGGAAGTTACAAAATTGGCCAAAGTGCTTCCGGCCGTTAGCGGTCCGGAATCGCCGTACAAACCTAGCAAAGTAGATTTGAAGTCGATCAACCCCTACATCACATGTAACCTCTGTAAAGGTTACCTGATTGATGCCACGACGATCGTAGAATGCCTGCACTCATGTAAGTATCGAATTTCAAAAATCTCTAGGAATGGAACACTTAGAAAAAAAAAACTAAACAATCAACCGAACCGTTTCAAGTACCCCACATCAGCATGGGTCCCAAGATCAAGAAACATCCTGTTCCCAGTTTGCCTTCTTCCAAGGATGAATTGTTGTACCATGCCCTCCTATGCATATATTTTCCTTTCAGCCTTCCCATGTGTACTCATCCGACCTTTCTTGCTTCTTGGGCTGCGTAGGGATACGAGCGGAATAATAATAGGCTTCTTTTTGCTTGGCTTAGCATATAAAACCTGACAGCCGAAGGGAGATGGAAGGGACGGAATTATAATAACTCTTCGTTTTGGGCGAAACTGTTCCGTTCCCTAGGTCTTTGTAAATAGTTTTTTTTTTCGCAAACTCTGCAAGGGTCGACTTGCAATCTCAAAGAATGCAACATTTGCCCGTTCTACGAAAAAAAAGCCGGCCCTTATCCGGTATCATTTATCATCATTCCCCCAGGTCCTTTAGCTCGGGCCTTTCGCAATCTCATCTGTAACGAGAATGCATAATTTGATTTGCTCATTAGCGAACGAAGATTTATCCCTTACACCCACATGACACCAAACAAAACTTCCCCTCCGATTTATTGCTCGTGAGACCGTTACCTCTGTATACATATATTTTGTCTGAGCCCACTTATAATGTTTGTTTTTGTTTCTTCTCCTTGCGCACAGTTTGCCACAGTTGCATCATGAAGCATCTACGAACGGAGCAGTACTGTCCCCAGTGCGAGATGATGATCAACAAGGCGAAACCGAACATCAAGTAAGTAAAACCATCAATCTTCATCAATGTATTTAAGATTTGGAATTAAAGGTTTAATAGTTGAAACATTTGGGAAAAACTTTTACTTTTTTCAAGCGTGGCGCTTACAAATTACTTTCGTTCAATTGAAAAAAAAATTACCATGTCCAATTATCATGCATTAGTATTAATGGCGTATAACATCTTCTGGAACTGGACTCACTACTTTTCCCGTCAATTTATGCACTTCAACTGCGTCTACACGACAAATTGGTCGTAAACATAAATTTGTCATGAAAATGTGTGTCCTCACCCCAAGCATCATCGCTACCATGAGCCATCTCCATGTGGCACCACACCGAATGGCCCCGACGAGTTACCGGTAACACAACAAACATGCAACGCAACGATGTGGTGCCACTGCCGCTGACATTGACATGTTGCCGGTGACGATGTATGTAGTTGTTGTAGATACTCGGTATTTTGTTTACCAAACAAATAAGGAACTTATCTCGCACACGCTCTATAATTAGCACTCGCCATCTCGCTACCGACCACCACCAATTTTGAATCGAGGGGGTCCCGATTGATTCTTCCCGAAACCCTAATCGGACCGAGACCGTTCCGGAATCTCTAATGTGTCCAATTTTCCTGCACTCCGCCGAAGATTTTCATGGAATCAGAAAAAAATAATAATCACGGAACACACTAACACCATCGTTCCAAGCTAGTTTATTGATTCCCTTCGTGCCGTCCGTACGCACGTGTTCCACGTGTTTTCCGTGTGTTGGTGCGAGTCTGTATTTGACAGCTCCCGAAATTTTCCTACACGTTCGGCCCTAGCCTAACCCGTGTTTAGTTCAGTTTCCTCGGGTGGTGTTGTTTGAAAAATTTTGCCGGCTGTGCGATCCACCGGCAAAACCGCCTAATGGGAAATGCGACTGATGATGATGATGACGATGGTTCGACGACGAGGGAAAAAAGAAGCAGAAAAGCCGGGCGGGAAAATGTGCCCTCGATGTGCGAGACGAGCTGAACAATGTGGCTCGGAGACGGCTCTCGTTTCTCACTTTGTGTGTACCTATTCGTACGTATTTATCGGAAGTGGTGAAATCTTCAAAAGCGGTCGGATGCCAAACATTTGAATCTAGCTCGAAGGACCAAATGTTTTGGCAACGGAATACTTTCTGGACGATTATCCGACTCTAAAAACCAAATGTTTTTGCAAATGCCAAAACACTGGTTAATCCGGAAATAAATTCAAATTCACTGTGTGTTGATGAGCATTTGAAGTTGCAAAATCATGTGGATTTTGGACCACCAAGTAATTACTTGACTAAACAAGATTCTTCTAGATGATGGACCGCTAAAAGCAAAGATAAGCAATGTTTTATTCCAGTAACTTGCTGAAAAGTGATGCCCAATTTCTAGTTATATTGAGATTATTGTGCAAGAATTTGAGGTTGTGGTGGTTGCCAACTTTGATCAGAAGATTTTCCGACTGAGGTGTTACAATGGTGGAAATTCTATTTATCAGGATTTAAAGGACTTGCGTAACGGAGGGAATTATTGATATGGAAGAAAGCACCTTGTTGTGCCACCTATCTAACAAATCGATTCTTCAAAATATGGATTTGTGGTCAACTAACCCAAGTAACCATAAGCACTAATGACCTGTAAAAATGCTATCTTAAAACAGCTTTAGAGCTTCTCTGCTCTCTCTAAGCTCTATGAGCCAGATTTGGCGAAATTAATCTTTGTGCTCATGGTTACTTTCGGTTTGATAGAAAACCAAATTTGGCCAAAAGAAGAACTTCACAATGCTAAACTTGTTCGCAAACTCAAATGCGATAAGACAAGATCTTGGCTGGAAATGCGAGCGCCTGACATTTGTAGGTTATGTAAGCAATGTCATATGAGACTGATGTTTAAACATCAAGTGGATGGCTTGCAACGAGATGGAAGAGAGGAACTGCGTTCACCTACATACAAAGGTTGAAAACCCGCTTGGCCACAAGAGCTATTCCACTGGTAAGCAAACAGACAATAGATTCAACAAAATTGAGATCTCTTAATCAAGTTGATCTAAACAGTTGATGCTAAACAGTCTAACGGGTGTAGTAAGTATATGTAGGTGTCAACATATGAAGGATTTCAGGATTTCATCACTTTCATTGACCAACCTACCCATTTCATGGTCATCTATCTGCTCAAACTCAAGAGCGAGATCCCAGCAAACATGAAAACGTATCTGGAATGATAACTTAGGTCGTCTACAATGGGATTGCGAATCGCAATTCCAATTGCATAGTGAAAAGATCGTATAAAATGTCGTCTGAAGTCAGTTTAAATCGGATATGATGGAGTGTCCACCATGTTTGTAAATTTTAAAAAGATTTGTGGCTTCATGTGAGGAAACCATCGTCACGTCCTCTCTGCAACCAGTAGTGCATCCAGATATCTAAAAATAAGATGGAATTTGAGTAACATTGATCAATGAGACAAGTGGAAACTATTGTCGCTGGCAGCAATTTGAAGGCTATGGGAGTAAAATCTTGCGCTCTCTTGCATTTTTTCGATAGGTACGAATAAGGTGTCGAATAGCGCCCAATTGGTGTATTTAGTTTTCGTCGCTTTAGAAAGAAATAAAAATTATGTTTATATACTGCCTCCACTTTGGTAGGTAAGTGCGGATTTTCCAACTTCCATACGATCATTCTATAATGTATATGGAATGTATATCAAAACAGCATCAGAATATAGCTACAAAAATGTTTGCTGGGGTCTATGAGCGAATCCAACCAAAGGAGGCTATGGATAAAGCGTACTTCGATCAGAAGTTGTTCAAGCTGCTGTGCGACTACGAATTTTCTGTTTGATCTTTCATGATCTTTGATAAGCTGATTACGACTTCGACGGTGAAGAGTCCTGACTTTATTACGAACAATCACGCAAGGTTTTGAGGTTTTCACCCTACGTAATGAGGTTTGGTCTGTGCCCAAGACAAAGCAATCTTTAAACCTTCGAATGCCCAACGAACATTTAGATTCTGAAGGAAAAGCCTGTTGAAGAAAAAGACGATGTAGTGCCAAGACAGAATCCTGCCGAGAACCCACTAGCGCCTGAACTTAAAATGAATGCAGTTAGTTAATGCCCTTGAACACCAACCAAAAATGACAGGCCAACTGATGTTTGTGAACACATTTCAGTGACTAGTCGATGTCCAAACGACAGACAACGCATCTGAGCGGTAAGCCGATAGTCCTGCTGATCCCCATCATATTGTGGGTGACAGTGTGGTTGAGGACGATCAAGCGAGAGAAGTCTAGAGTTCCCATACGATGACACTGATGATTAGGATTCTGTTTTGCTGGAAGTGTCTAGGAAGACCGCTACTGACAAGGAGATGGTAGCATTAAAGAAGAACAAGATTTGTCTAAGCTAGTCTCCAAGTTAAAGGAAACTCATTCTGCCGAAGTGCTTGTTCACCACGGTCGCTACACGATTAGATTGTTCATGAAAATTTGTTTCCAAAAACCAGAATTGGATTGCTAGAAAACAACACTCAGATTTTCAAGATGCAAACGAGCTCGACGTGAGGTTTCATCAAATGATCGTCAACGCTGATTCCTGAAAGGAACTTGGACAAAGGCAAATCGAAGCTCATTTGGTTGCAGAAAAGCTTGTTTGGCTTGAACAAGCAGCTCGGGCTTCAAATTAACAGGGATTTGATAACGAAAGGTACCTATCTATTGAAGGGTGACAGCTGCGTTTAGCGAGGATTCATTCTAATCCTGTAAGTGGATGACAGACTGATTGACGCAAGAGTTGTTTCAGAGGTTATCTACATGAATAGCCAGCCTGGAAGGGTATTCGAAATAGTTGAATCTCCAAGATTTAAAAACCCTTTTGAACATTAGGCGAGACGTCAGGAACAGTTGTTGGTGTTTTGAAAGATTTTTAAATCGGGGGAAGAAGTCTACACTGAAGTCATTATTCACCGCGTCTGATTTGCAGATAAAATAAAGTCCTTATAGGTTTTCTTCAAAGCTGTAAAATTTATCGTATTTGCTGGGATTTTTTTTTCTCGAAGCCACAAGCATTTAAATTAACCAACTTTCTGGGTAAGTTTGTTCAGTCTGTAAGTCCTTGAACGCGTCGCATAGGATATGGAAGTCTCAATAAACCTAAAGTACAAAGATTCTAGCCTTAAATAACGGAATGGCACCACTGGTTGATTTCCCCCAAATTTTTCCTAGGCCTCGCTTATCCGTTTCGAGCCATCTCTAGCAACTAAGAAAAAAAACACGAGAAGACGATAACAGCAGTACAACGGGGAAAAGCGCGCGTGGTCGGAAGGAAGGAACGCACGAAGAAAAGGGAAGCCCGCAAGCTGACTGCCGGAATAATACGCACAGGCACAGCACCAACCAACGAACCAACCCAGATCATATAATCATGCCAGTCATCGGAGCGTGATTCTTACGTCTATCTGTTTCTCTCTCGAGGTCGGTGCCGCTGTGTGGTTGAATCGGAATCGTATAAGTCGGTTGTTGAAGATTGAAGACGACAACGGCGACGGCGATGTTGTGAAGCTGATGAGGAGAGAGACCACAGAAGCAAAGGCAGCAGTAGCAGAAGCAGCGGACGGCAAGCGGAATAATAAGAGACTGCCACTGCTGCCGATATACTTTGTTCGCGCGCGCTACATTTCCACGAGTAGCAGCAGCACTGAGGTTGCTCTCTTTGCTTTGGTGGGTTTCAGGGAGCTGTGTGAAAGTAGCGGCTCATCATCATCATCAACGTCGTGGTTGCCTTCATCATCCTACCGTGGCTTCGACATCGTCATTTTAATCAGATGAATTCAAGACGCTTTTGAATATTTTTTTCGATTGGAAAACGGAACAAACCCTGTAGGAAGTAAAACCGAGTATAAAAGCCATAAATTAATGATTTGGGCTCAGAGAGAAACACTCCCGAAAATAGTAATAGGCTTGAAAAGTTTTCAGAATTCATGGCTCACTACAAAGGCACAAAAACTTAACGAATGTGCAGAGACTCCCATAAAACAAGTTGTGAGCCCAAAATAGATGCGACAAAAACAATTTACCTCTAGGCTGAGTTTGTCAGCCTAAATCTTTCACCGAAAACGACATGAAGACGACAAACTCGGTACCTTCCTCTCTCTTCACACAGTTCAGTTGTTGAAGCATAGCACGGCTCTATGTTGTTTGGTACTACATGGTTGTGTGAATCTCCGTTCGCTTTATGTTTTTTTTTTGTCAACGACGGCGAAAGGCCGGTATTCTCACGATGTGCCAAATGTGCCGAAAAATCGATAGTAAAAGGGGAAAATAGGCCATTGCTACTTTTTTTTCTGGACGGGGACCGATTGCAATATCTTCGCACGAATAATTGGCAGCTGGGTTCGAGAGTTTTAAAAATTTAACCCAACAGATTTGAGCAATTTTTTTTCTTTCATCGTCTGAGTTCAAAAGAGATTTTATAAATTTTTTATTATCATAAATATCGGGTAAATTAAAAATTTAAATTTCTGGACTGTCTAGTAGGCCAAATTTCCCAAATACTTCAACAGGTTGTTGAGCTCGTTTAACCGCAAAAGCAACGTAGAGGTAGGGATAAACAATACCTTGTAGCTCGACTTGAATAACGGCAACGAAATGCGGCCGTACCGCGCGGTCTAGTTTCGTCCCCCATAAAACGTAATTAACATTTGAGAAAGGGTGAACCGTTCTCGCTTTATGGTGCCTATCGCAATTTCGGAGTTGCCTGTCAGCTCGGTTCAAATTGAAAGGCGGAGAAGAGAGATAATTATCGAAGGTATTCGGTTCGTCGTCGGCGAAGGATACGCATAATTTGACGACACGCTGCCATATGCTCGGCGTAGGACGGACGTTGTTTGAATTATTAACGACGATAGAGAATACCGCTCAAATTCAATGCACTTTGAGTAGTGTGTCTACAATTGTCCCTCGCTCGATTCTTCACCTTACTAATCCTGATGAATTATTTTCCCATTACAGACCGGACGCCACCCTCCAAGCGATTGTTTACAAGCTGGTTCCCGGACTATACGAAAGGGAGCTGATCCGAAAGCGAGCATTCTACAAGCAGCACCCGGAAAAGGCCGCTCTGGCAACGCCGGAGCAAAGAGGCGAAGACACCGAACATCTCATCTTTAGCCCCAGCGACAAGATGTCTTTAACGCTCGAATACGCCGACAAGTAAGTGCCTCTGAATTATGGCCCAATTTCCCGTTTTCAATAACAATTACGCGCCAAGCGTTCCAAAAGAAGAAATTACCTCTCCGCACAAAACTTGTTCTAATAAATCTCCCGTCGATTGCTTATGCTTTCATGCTTCAATTTCCCACTTCCACCCGAGAAGAACTCAATTGTTTTGCCCCTGTGGAACTTTTCCCTTCCCGAAAAACTTTTCACCCAAAGCGATTCCTCCCCGAAGAGAGAAAGATGCCGTTTAACTCACGTCCCCTTCGCCTTTTTCCCCCTCTTTCTCCACAGAGAGCTGGCCGAAAACAACGAGGAGCTGGAGCGGCCGAAGGTACTGATGTGTCCGGCCGTTTTCACCGTGGCCCACCTGAAGAAATTCATCATTAACAAGTACAGCATTCCGACGCATCAGTTCTACGTCGAGATCATGTACAAAGTGCAAACGATTACCCTGCCGGACCACTACACCCTGATGGATGTGGCATATATCTACACGTGGAAGAAGGTATGTTTAATTTGGAGGACGGATTCCGCCCAATTCTCTCGGTATTTAATAAAAGGCGCACAGGTTATTAATGTTTCGATTGGTTTTTTGTTTGTTTTCTCCCCTCGCAGGATGCTCACATGCGATTCTTCTATCGAATTAGGACGCACGAAATGAAGCCGGTGGAGCTGCCGGAGGTTCCGCTCCGGAGATCCCCCAGCTTGTCCGCTGGCTCGACGGGCGGTCGCAACTCGTCGTCGCTAACGACGATCAAAGAGGAGGACGCCGACAGCAAGGAAAGTTTGGAGCTCATAAAACCGAGTGACATCAAGCTGGAAGAGGAGCAGCAGAATGGCAAACTGAACGGCACCGAAGTGCCTTCCGTCATCAACAGCTCCACCACCGCCGCAAACACCAACACCATCGCGATGGTCAAACTGCCGATTGAGGAGACATTTATTGGCCGTTCGACCACGAACACGACGGCGGGCGCTGTTGGTGTGAGTGAGCACCGCCACCAGCAGCAGAAGGCAAAGGTTGACGTGAAACCGAATGTTGCCGCGCTCGGAAAATACCAACAGGAAAGCAGAACCGGCGAGAGCAAAATGGAATCGGCCACCGGTTCACCCGATTCGCCCAAGGTAGTAAAGAAGAACGAATCGATAAAGCTCAAAATAGAAATGAACAAAAACACCTATAATGTCAGCATCCTGCAAAGCCCTCATCCGTTGGACCAGGAAGAGGTCGCCAGCAAGCACCATAAATCAGATAAGCCGGAGAAGGCCAAGAAGAAGAAATCCGAGGACAAGGAGAAGAGTGTCAACAAGGTTAAAGCCTCCAGTGATCTAAAGATTAAGATAGAAAAGGTGAAAGACGGACTAGTCAGTGTGAAGAGTGGTAAAAAGGTGCCCTACAAAGTGGAACTTACCGGGCTGAGTGATTTGAAGAACAATAACCATAAAATTAGTCATAATGATCTGGCGGACAGTAAAAAGGCGCGCAAAGAGGCTCACAAGCTGGAGAAAAGTGAAAAGAAAATCAAATCTCCCAAACGCAATCCGGAGATTGACAATGTGCACCCCTCGATTGTGCTGAAGATTGATCAGAAGAGTCCCGAGTTGTCAACGTCAACTTTGAAGATAGTGTCTCATCCGCTGGCCTCTTCTTCGCCGAAACCGAAACCCGAACCAGTGTTTGAAGATGAAAAATCACAGTTCCTTAATTCGTTTGAGCTTACTCCAATTAAGTCAGTTGGAGGTGAGTCTAGGTCCCCTTCCAAATCGCCGATTTCCGGTGGATCTCCCCCTAGGCTTTCGATTGCTGACATCAAGCCGGGAAAGCGAAAAAATAAGGAACCTTCTTCTAACCGAAGTGTTCTGAAGAAACCAAAACTATCCGATGACGAAATGAAGGCTTTGGTAGAGAAAAAGGTGCAGGAGAGTATTAAATCAACTGGAGAGCATATTTTGCCGCTAACGAGCTCTCTTAAACCTAAACAGGGAACGGAAAAGAGTGCCATACCAATTTTACCGCATCAACCTCCGAAAGTAAACAACTTGCCAAAGGAAGCTTCCAAGCCGGAGTCGAAACCGAAACCAGTCGATTTCAAAGCTCCATCGGTGATGCCTCCTCCAGTTGTTTCAACCACTAACATTCCTGCCCCAAAACCCGCTCAACCTGTGATGATTGCTCCCAAACCCGTGAACGCCGATGCGTCCAAACGACCTGCAGTGCCTTCCTTCCCAAAACCCATGCAACCAGCCAAGAAGCTACCTCCTCTGCTACCGAAAGATCTCGAGCAAGCCAAAATTAATAAACCAAAACGACCTCAGCAGAATGCTGGACCCACCATCCACATCTCGCCCAATAAAGAAACGGAAATCAGCGAAATTAAGCCGGAAGACGCTAAGAAGAACATCAAAGTTTATGGCCCCCCATCCGATGGAGAGACTTTTGCTGTTCCATCTGCACCGGCTATGCCGAAACCGAAACCCAACAACAAAACCCGCCCGGTCAACTATCTCAATTACGCTTTGATGAACGCCAACAAGGCTCCTGCGGGATCCCGAACGCCAATCCCCTCGTACTGCAATTCTCCAAGCTACTCGCCGGACTCTCCGCAGTACAACCCAAATTTCAACATCTCAACCAAACAGTACAAGTACGCGAACCCGTTAGCTTATGCAAATCATCTGCAAACCATGCTGAACGATCGTCGAACGGGCAACAAATCACCTCCATCGACGACGGCCGCGGCGGATAAGAAACCGGAATCTGCCAACGAGAAAAAGAGGCCATGTCCCAGTCCTGAAAATAATAAGCAGGAACCACCCATGAAGCAACCGAAAGTGCAGTCGTTGCTCAATCAAAT